>NW_020916052.1:0-1022 GCF_003984885.1 Neopelma chrysocephalum | reverse complement strand
GCCTCTCACACCCCCCAGAGCAGCTCCAGAGGCAGCTTTGGAGCAAGTCCCACTTTCACACACATAAATTCATTTATTCTCTTGCCTGTGTTTATTTATTTCCATGTATAAAATCCAGAGATGAGGAAGTAATTGTAATTACTGCTGGTGAAGGATTTAAGGCTTAAAATTGGGGAAGTGACAAATGGTTTTGTGAACAGGGAAATGAATATGAATTGTTGGGGAAGCTGGAGAAGGGGCTGGGAGGCTTTTTCCAACCTCAGTGATCCTGTAATTCCTCAAAACCAATGCCTTAAAAAAATGATTCTCTGGGAAATCCCATTGGTTGTGTTTGTCTCTCTGTTTTTGCCTGTTCTCCTCTCCCCCCCCAGGTCTCTCACAGACACTCCACGTTACTCAGCAGGGTTGTCCTTCCACATCCAGGGGGTTGAGTCACGTTCTTGTGGGAAAGTGTCCTCCTGGCACTCAGGAGGCAGAGGGAGCACCAAGCCAAGGCAGGGCTGGAGGCCCTGAGTGCACAGAACCCGAAATATTCAGGGGTTCTTTCAGAAAAACCTGGAAACCAGAGGCCTTCGGGTGGCAGAATTCTGATGTTACAGCTCAAACTGACACTGCAGGACCCTGGTTTGGGGAGGAATGGGTCTGTTTCTAGGGAGGCACCAGATGATTTTCCCATTTGATTCCTTGCAGGTGACACTGGGAGGAAATCCCACTATTTAGTATTGGCTATTTGGAAGGATATGGTGCAAAATACATTGTCCCCCCACTCAAACCCAGTGTTGCAATGTAATAAAGGGGCCTGATTCTCCACCAGGACCCTCGAGAGCCTGATTTTCCACCAGGACCCTCAAGAGCCTGATTCTCCACCGGGACCCTCAAACCTTTCTCAGTTGCTGAATTACACAGAAAAATATTCCTTGAAAAGAGGAGTTACAAGGAAAAAACGCCAAAGATTGAGTTTGAATGCAACAGAACTTTAATGGCAGGGGAGCCCAGGGTGGGCCTGGGGAATGCAGCCCCCC
>NW_020916051.1:0-2956 GCF_003984885.1 Neopelma chrysocephalum | reverse complement strand
GGTGATGTGTTGTACTACAGCACTGCCCTTGGTGTGAAATTCTTTTTTCTCATGCCAGCCTGGACCTCCCCAGCTGCACTTGGCATTAATTCTTTCTTTCTCCTGCTCTTTTCTGCTACGACAAAAGCATCCACCCTCTCTGAAGTGACTCTTCAAGCACTCCCAGGGTTCTTCTCTGCTGTCCTCTGTCTGCACACCACTGAACCCACGACTCCTTTGCCCCTGTAGAGTGGTCATGTGTTTGAGACCTCCAAAGCCCTTCCTGGGACATCTCTGAGCACTCTCCAAGGTGTCTGCAGATGAAAACATGGTCTAAGATAGTCACAGGGATACGTTTTACCAAGGCCTGTAGTGGCAGAAAACGGGGCAATGGCTTTGAACTGAACTAGGAGAGCTTTATATTGGATAAAATGAAGCAATACTTACCAATGGGGCTGGCAAGAACTGCAAGAGAAGAGGATGTCCCTTCCCATGATTTTTGCAAGGTCAGGAACTTTGAGCAGCCTCAATTAGTGAAGATGTCACTCTCCGTGTCCAGGGACTTGGACCACATGAGCTTTTTTGTATCCCTTCCAAGCCAAACCATTCTTGATTCTTTGAGTCCCAAACTCTTTCTCCAAAGAATTTCTATTGCTAGGACATGAATTACCATGTTTTTGGAGAAGCCATTGTAAACCCAAAAGGTAAAAAATCAATTCAAATAAAGTTCCAACATCTCTGTGTGAAAGTTTCACCAAACGGGTCAATGGCAGAGCCTCCCAGGATGACCTTGCCAGTTGAAGATGCGGGATTCTGTTTGGGGTCTGATACTTATGATGGGCAACAAGAAAGCACATTTGGGGACTGTGAAAGACTTGTGGTAGGATTTCTAGGGAAGAACCAAAGGAAGGGAATGTGTGGGATCATGGTGGTTTATAAAGGAACAAGTGTGAGAAAGCAGAGAGAAAAGGGATGAAAAAGCTGGTCATGTTAAACAAGAGGATGCTCAAGACACTTCCCAGACCATGCCCTGACACTGATCCCCACAGCCTGTCCTGTTTTCTTAAGAACTCCATTGCCAAGAAGTTTCTGTGGGGAGGGACCTCTCTGCTCCTGGCACAGGTTGTGGCCCAAGTTGCAGCCAGTGCAGTAGGAACCACAAATAGTCAGGTCTTGTGTTCTTTGGGGAGCCAGACTCTGCCCAGACTGGGGTGGGGTGTGTTGGAAGCACAAAAGTGAAGCAAATGCAAAGCCAAATACACAATGTAGCCTGACTTTGTCCCTAAGTGGGGGATGAGAATTGGACACGACATGTGCAGGGACAGATGGAGGGGTTTGTCCCCCTGGCCCTGCCCACAAGGGACACCTTTCAGGAAGGGTTGTGGCCTTGGCTGTGCTGAGTGTTGACCCGGGCAATGCAGCTTGGGATTGCAGTGGCACTGTCAGGGCTCTGCAGAGCTCCTGGGAGTTCCTGCATTTGTCCCCAGCAATGCCAGAGAACTGCAGGGGTTGCATTCAATCCCTTGTGCTCTTTGTGACCCCGACTGGCTCTGCTGAATGGGAGCAGCCTGTAGTTCCCAGACTGTTCCTGCATCCAGTGTCAGGCCTGCAGTGACGTTTCTGCAGCATTCAATTGGCGCAGTGGCAGGATGGCCATGGATCCATTCCTGCAGAAACACAATGGTGCTCCATCCCAGGCAGGGATAGAATGGGCCCACAAATGTTGGAAGGATAAGAAGCAGGGAGTTTTCGCCCTGTGGAATCCCATGGAATCAAAGGAAGCCTGGGACATGGCGGAACCTCCTGGAATAAAGGGGACATTGTGACCCTGGAGCACCTCATGAAACCAAAGGGAGTCTGGGACGTGGCAGGGCCTAATGGAAACAAAGGAACCTCCTGGGAACAAAGGGACCCCAGGACACTGCCAAAATTCAGGGAGACAAGGGAACCCCAGGACACTGTGGAATCTCCTGGAATCCAGGGGCCATTGGAATACACTGGGGCCTCCTGGAACCAAAGGGAACATGGGACACTGCGGAACTGTCGCGACGAGGGAAGAATGAGACGCTCAATATGAGAATCAGCAAGCTTCAATTTATTATTTAAATAAGTTAACTTTTATACAATTTAGTTTGTTTTGGGCACATGCTTACAACAAGGTGATTGGATAGCTCAGTCTGTGCACGCGTCTCATGTCTCCAGTTCATTGGACCTGATGTTCTGTCCATGCGATCTGAAGTCATACTTGGCATGTAGAGGCCTTCATAATTAGGGACTTTCTGAAATTTGCAGGTGTACCTTTATCTCTAGTTTCTCAAAGCTTTCTTACTATAAACACACTATGTTCTCAAACCTTATAACTAGACACACAGCTAACAAGTATAAACATTGCATATTTTCACACAGTCTATAAGCATAAACATTACAGCTTACAGCTTCTAGTCATGTCAAGCAAGGCCTACAGAAATGCAATGGAAATTGTTCACATAATTTGAATCCTACCACACGGAACCTCATGGAATCAAAAGGACCCCGGGACTTTGTGGAACGTCAGGGAATCAAGGGGCCAGTGTGACATCCCAGAACCTTTTGGAACCAAAGGGAACCAATGGGACATTGTGGAATCTCATGGAATCAAGGGTCCATTGTGACCTTGTGGAACCTCCCAGAATCCAGGGGCCATTATGATTCTGCAAGGCCTTCTGGAGTCAAAGGGACCATTGTGACACTGGGGAACCTCATGGAATCAAGGGTCCATTGTGACACTGAGGAAAATGATGGAATCAGTGGGCCATTGTCACACTGCAGGGCCTTATGGAGCCCAAGAATGTTGGGAAACAGTGCAACCTCTTGGAATCAAGGAGCCATTGTCCCACTACGGAGCCTCAAGGAATAAGGGATCCAATCTTTGCCTCAGATTTTGTCAACAAATTAAATTTAAGGAATTACAGAAGTGGGATTGAGCCACTTTTGTCCC
>NW_020916050.1:0-2953 GCF_003984885.1 Neopelma chrysocephalum | reverse complement strand
GGTACAGATCCTGAACATATATCAGTGATCAAATTCCTGTGTAAAAAGGATATGTAGGTATTTTATTCTAAATCCTTTTGTCCATACTGAGAACAGATACATTTCTGTGTAACACCAGAGAAGTTCACTAAGTTGAAGCTTTTGTTTGTTCAAAAGTCAGTTGAGCAGATCTTAAGGACTATATGTATGACACCAAGTCCCACGCCTTTCTAAAGGAAGCACTTTGCAAGGGCCCTTCTGGAACTACATGAAGCTGCTTTTACAATCCTTATCTTCAATAATATCTTTATTTGCTCATGAAACTGCAAAATTCTTTCAAATGAAGGGTGTTCTGGTAATGGGCAAACTCACACCAACACTGAGTATTTCTGCCCCACAGTCTGAAATACTTGAGGTGTTCATTCTGTAGGAATCATCAATATGACTTCAGTGTAAATTATTTGACCTATGCTAACTTAAAAGTTGTGTACTACCATGTTCTGTCTTGACAGTGTTGTACTACTCTGAATCCTTAATGAGAATCATGGATACATAATATGAGAGGATATCTTTTATCTTACATCTGCTTTCATGTACTGAATCCTCATTTTCCATAAATAATGTTTTTCCAAAGCTTTATTACATTTGAACAAGGTCAGAAAGGACCATGTCACAGGTTTAAGAGCCATAATATTATTTCTGTGTTATTCTAAATAAGTGTATTTTTTTATGACTGCAAAGACTATATGTTTTCCCAAAAAGAAAAGAGTAAGAAGACATTCTCTATAGTTTTATTTTAAAAGAATTACTTTTTCTTCAGAGGAAAGAAAAATTAAAAGAAACTGCTGTATCTTTTCAGTGCTCAAAGGAAAGGCTTTGTGAATCACAGAACCTGGACTTGCTGCAGGCTAATTACTCTGCCTCACAGACAAGCTACACAAAAGAGAGTCATTTTTGAAGAACGCTATCACAGTTTTCAGATATCGGGTCTGCAGAAGTGCCACCAGATTATTCATCATTCATTCAACAGACAAAATTGATTTTTGCAGAAAACTTTTACATCTAAAGGAAGGCAAAGATAAAAGATGCTCTGAGCTTGTTGATGTACAAGAAAACCAGGTAGAAAACAAATTCAAATTTTAGCAGATCATGGAGTGGAACTATCTGATTAGCAGCAGTGGGGATTCATGTTGTATCTGTGGCCATTGTAAGATAAAGTGATTATAGCTTTAATACATTGCAGGAGTTAATGCTTCAAGCTCACTTTTTTTTTTTTAACCAAATTCTTTGAAATTGGTCATGGTTTGACACATGCTCTAATCTCCTGTGATACCCAAAAGGTCAGTAATGTACCTGGCTGTGGATTATGTGCTCATAATTGAGATGCATCCAAGCACTCGAGTGCTTCCTCCAGAGAACATTTAATGGAATCATTTCATTGTACACTCCTGAGCAGCACCAAACAGTGGTTTGAATTCACAGGAATGTTTCTAAATATTGCTTGTCAACAGCAAAGTTACTATGGCAACTGTATCAGTGTAAATCCTTTCAGATTTGAGTTAGATGATGATTTTATTAATTTACCGTTAGGTTTGATACTTCTGCTTATGAAAACATGCAAAGTTCTGACTCCTTGGTAATGTACTTTTAAAAAAAATAGGCAAATCCTTAACATGTTTTCTTGTAGTCTCATGGGAATCAGCGTTGCTACTTTGAATTGGCCTCTACCTGATTCTAAGACTCCTGAACATAGACTATCAATTAATTCAAGACCACATTGGAAAGCATCTAGTGGCATCTGAAATTTTCTAGGATATCTTTTTGGTCATTCAGCTGTCATGCCAAAGGGTCTGAAGTGCTCTGCTGCACCCTGAAACCTCTGCAGATGTCTCAGATACCTCATGGCTTCTTCTCCTGTATGTGGGAAATTTAATCAAGCCCTTGCTAACTTGTTCCTAAACTGTGGAAAACAGCGTGACTAATGTTACCTAGACATCCAATATGTTTCTCTAGATTTTCCCAATGTGTTTTGCACCAAAAGCAGAGGGCATAGGTGCAATGGGTTGGCCCCAGCTGGCAGCCAAGCACCTAAACAACCACTCACTTCCTGCCTCAGCAGGAGCAGGGAGGGAACAGAATCATAGAATCCTTAAGGTTGGAAAAGACCTCTAAGATCATCAAGTCCAACCATGAAGCCAGCACTGACAAATTGACCTCTAAACACTGTCCATAAGTTCCACGTCTACACATCTTTTAAATACCCCTGGCGAGTGAGTCAACCATTGCCCTGGGCAGCCTGTTCCAATGCTTGACAACCCTTTCCAGGAAGAAATTCTTCCTAATATCCAACCAAAACCTCTTCTGATGCAACTTGAGGCCATTTCCTTGCATCCTATCACTTAATATCTGGGAGAAGAGACCAATTCCCTCCTCACTAGAACCTCCATTCAAGTAGTTATAGAGAGCAGTAAGGTCCCCCCTGAGCCTCCTTTTCTCCAGATTAAACATTCCCAGTTTCCTCAGTCACTCCTAAAACTTGTGCTTCAGACCCTTCACCAGAATAGGAAGAATGAGAGAGAGAAAACTTTCATTCCAATAATGATTAAGACATGAGGGTTAGATTCAGCTTGAAATTAAACCTGCTCAGAAATTTCTCCCTGTGGACCAGAGCAGTTGATTTGTCTGCCTTGTGTCTCCACAGGAGATGAGTATCATATCTCTTATGGGGATCTAGACAAGACGGAGATCTATGGAGATCTACCTCAAGTTCCCAAGAGACGCTATTTAAATAGATACCCTGTGAACAGTAAAAGTTAGAGATTTCCACAGGGCAGTCCAACATGCCCAAAAATGAATGCCTGAGCTGGAATGATTCATCTGCTGTAAGTGAATCCCTTCTCAATGACTATGGAGATGAACAGCTTTAAATCAAATTCCAAATTTCTACTGGCTCAAGTTCAGATGGACTTCAGCC
>NW_020916049.1:0-594 GCF_003984885.1 Neopelma chrysocephalum | reverse complement strand
CGTAAATTACTCCGGATGCGGCTCCAGGAGGCGGCTCCAGGGTGGGGATGGGGGGTGAAAAAAAAGGCAGAGAGGCAGCGATGGGAAGTGGCGACGGTGGGGAGGGAAAGGTGTTTGAAAAGCCTGTTCACTCAGCTGCATTTTAATTTCCTTTTCAATCTTGTCCCAATTAATTTCGCCGAGTTAATCTGGCGGAGGCGAAGCCGGCGCGGCCGCTCTGTCTGAACATGAAATAGTGGCTCGTATAAAAACCCATCTGGTGCGAGCGGGGGGCACTCGCCGGCTGCTGCTCCGGCCCTGGCTGACATTTCCAGCAGCAAAAGGGGGGGGGGGGAAAAGGGTTTTGGGGCCGAGTGGACATCGGGAGCTGGGGGAAGGAATAGCCGGAGAATTGTGGAGTCGTTGGGGTTAGAAAAGAGCTCTGAGATGTTTGTGACCCGTCACCCCCCAGTCAAGCAAAGCACTGAGTGCCACATCCTGGTTTTTTTGAACACCCCCAGGGAGGGTGGGCGAGGGCAGCACCCCTGTGTGTCATCCCTCTGGGAGTCACCCTTGGGCTGTGCCAGCACTGGGAGTGCAGGGAATGCCGCTCCC
>NW_020916048.1:0-316 GCF_003984885.1 Neopelma chrysocephalum | reverse complement strand
AGTGGCTCAGAAAAAGGGAGAGTGACTGTGGCACTGGAAGGGGGTGACAGGACAATGGGTTCAGTTATTATTATTATTATTATTATTATTATTATTATTATTATTATTATTATCTATCTCGTATTGGCCTTTTTAGCCACCAACTTGTAAAAACGTGGGTAGAGCCCTTCCCAAATCTTGGTTCGAGAAGCCTAGCCATTATTATTATTATTATTATTATTATTATTATTATTATTATTATTAATTTGGGATAAATTTGAAGTTAGCTACTGACAAATTTAAATGCAATTAACATTCTTTAAATCCGGGCGTTGAA
>NW_020916047.1:0-1486 GCF_003984885.1 Neopelma chrysocephalum | reverse complement strand
CCATCCCGATTTCGGGAATTATTCCTGCTACGTGGCTCGCGATGCCGCCCCGCAGCTCCTCTGCTCCCTGGAGCTGCAGCCCGCCGTGGAAGGTGAGTAGGGAGGCGTGTGGGGGGTGACACTGTCCGGTTTGGGGGTCCTCCTGTGTCCAGCCCTGTCCACACCTGGGTAGTGCTGCTGTTTTCCTGCTCTGAATTTGGGGGTCCTGCCCATTCCCTGCTGTGTCTCACCTGCTCTATGCCCTGTCCCGCCTTTGTCCCCATCTGGGTGGTGCCCGGTGTCCCCCACTCTGCACCCCCTGGCAATCTGGGGGTTCCCCATTCCCTTATGCCTGTGTCACCTGCTCCACCCCTGTCCCCATCTGGGTGGTATCCGGTGTCCCCTACTCTGCACCCCTGGCACATTTAGGGGTCCCTCCCACTCCCTGCTCAGTCCCCTGGTCCATCCCTATCCCCCTACCCTGGGTGGTGCCAGGTGCCTCTTGCTCTGCACCCCCTGATGTGTTTCGAGGTGTCCCCCATTCTCTGGTGCATCTATCACCTGCTCCAGCCCTGTCCCCATCTGTGTGGTGCCCGGTGTCCCCCACTCTGCACCCCCTGGCAATCTGGGAGTCCCCCCATTCCCTGAAGTGATTCCCATCACCTGTCCCACCTTTGTCCCCATCTGGGTGGTACCCAGTGTCCCCTACTCTGCATCCCCATGGCACATTTAGGGGTCCCTCCCACTCCCTGGTGTGTCCATCACCTGCTCAGTCCCCTGGTCCCTATCCCCCTACCCTGGGTGGTGCCAGGTGCCCCTTGTTCTGCACCCGCTGACGTGTTTTAGGGTATCCCCCATTCTCTGGTGCATCTGTCACCTGCTCCATCATCTACTCCAGCCCTGTCCCCATCTGGGTGGTGCCCAGTGTCCCCCACTCTGCACCCCCTGGCAATCTGGGGGTTCCCCATTCCCTTATGCCTGTGTCACCTGCTCCACCCCTGTCCCCATCTGGGTGGTACCCAGTGTCCCCTACTCTGCATCCCTCATTTAGGGGACATTTAGGGGTCCCTCCCATTCCCTGGTCTGTCCCTCACCTGCTCAGTCCCCTGGTCCATCCCTATCCCCCTACCCTGGGTGGTGCCAGGTGCCCCTTGTTCTGCACCCCCTGACGTGTTTCGGGGTGTCCCCCATTCTCTGATGCATCTGTCACCTGCTCCAGCCCTGTCCCCATCTGGGTGGTGCCCGGTGTCCCCCACTCTGCACCCCCTGGCAATCTGGGGGTTTCCCATTCCCTTATGCCTGTGTCACCTGCTCCAGCCCTGTCCCCATCTGAGTGCTGCCTGGTGTCCCCCACTCTGCACCCCTGGCAATCTGGGACTCCCCCCATTCCCTGAGGTGATTCCCATCACCTGTCCCACCTTTGTCCCCATCTGGGTGGTACCCAGTGTCCCCTACTCTGTACCCCTGGCACGTTTAGGGGTCCCTCCCACTCCCTGGCGTGTCCATC
>NW_020916046.1:0-768 GCF_003984885.1 Neopelma chrysocephalum | reverse complement strand
CTGGCCAACCTGAGCCTCCCCTGGCACAGCTGGAGGCCGTTCCCTCTCCTCCTGTCCCTTGTTCCCTGGGAGCAGAGCCCGACCCTCCCCGGCTCCCCCCTCCTGTCAGGGGGTTGCAGAGCCAGAAGGTCCCCCCCCTGAGCCTCCTTTTCTCCAGGCTGAGCCCCCCCAGCTCCCTCAGCTGCTCCTGCTGCTCCAGCCCCTTCCCAGCCCCATTCCCTTCCCTGCACACGCTCCAGCCCCTCCAGGTCTCTCCTGTTGAGGGCCCAGCACTGGGCACAATTTAAACATATGAAACTCAGAGCATGTAATTAAACTCATAGTTCACAATTATTCCATAACAAATACTTTTCTAGACCACAACATTCCTTAATCACCATCATTATTTCCAACCAGCACCTATCCCCGACCTGTGAATACGGAAATCTACCTAGTAATTCAAAATAAAAGGTATTTAAAATGGTCAGAACCACGCTCCAGCCAGGGCAAGTAAGTGGTTTAAACACAGCACAGCTGTTTCATTACCTCTTATTTTCAAACAGTATTTACTCTGCATTTCCTGATTCTCGTTGCTAAAAGAAACAACCCGCAAACAAAATCAAGCACAATATTTGTGAAGGACCAGGACTGTTTCCAAAGGAGCCAGTTCAAAGGAGGAGGTAATTTCATGAATATTTACTTAGTGCTGAAGCAAAGGTCTCCTAATGCAGAGGGTCACTCAGAGTAGGAAGCAGTTATTGCCATCTTTCCTCTCCAGAGGAAGGAGGC
>NW_020916045.1:0-1438 GCF_003984885.1 Neopelma chrysocephalum | reverse complement strand
TTCCAGGAGCCAGAAGCGAGGGGAACGTCCTGCTTGGACATTTCAGGTACTGTAAGGAGAAAGGAGAGACACACATTATGTCTTGTAACTTTTCCTCCCACTTTCTCCCTCCTCGCCTGCAAGGACCATCCAGTCTGTGGTGCAGGAGACTCAGGCTCAGCACACATGGGGCCCAGTCCTTTTGCAGACAGTTTGGACCTGGGTTATCTCAGTGGTGACAGCCCTGTCTCCAAGTCTGTGCAGATGCAGCAAAACCTAGATCATGTCCTGGGTACTGCCAAAGCACTACAAACCTTTCACTCTTTAGTGGTTTTGGGGAGCCCCCTGCAAAGCTTGAATGAGCCTCCTGGGACTGGAGGAGAGTGGGGAGGCACTGGCTGACCTGGGGCTCCTGCAGCCCCACTCAGGGCTGGCCCAAACTCAAAATGGCTTTTGCCTTCCTTCTTGGGCCTCTCCCACAAACCAGAATGCAGGAGATTATTTAGCAGGCATTAGGTAGAAAGAAATTTCTAAGAAAAATTCAGTGGAAGAAGGAGGAAACACTTTCTTCAGCCAGGGATCTCTTACTTACCTTTTGCAACAGTAACTAAATGATGTACATTTTCCAGCAGTTCTGTAACCTCTGGGGCATTTCAGAATTGCGCACAATCCCCCGTGTGATTTGCAGTTGAGTGTGTTGTCCCATGCTATGGGGAAAGGCACACACAGAACAATTAAATCAACAGTCTGGGAGAGCTGTGTATGTTTGCAGAAAGACTGACACTCCCTGTGCATCTCAGGCCAAGAGTTGTGCTCAGCTCCAACCTCCCCACAGACACAGCTTCAGGAGCAACATGTCTCACCTAGAAGGACTCTTTCACCATAAATTGGTGCACACAAGAGCAGAGAGTGGGAAGGACCAACATGAGGTCAAGGAAGAGTTTTGCTGGCTTCCAAACTGCATTCCCAACACTGCCTGCACCAGCACAGCTGGAAAGCAGGGGACTCCTCACATCCCCCATCCCTGTCCTGGCTGTGCCATGATTGGTGTGACCTCTGAGGGAAAGTCCTTGCCCAGCCCTTGCAGGGATCGTGCCTTGGGGTAATGAGGTTTTGGGACACATGGTTGATGCAGCACTAGATGAGAAGGGACAGCTCTGTGTCCCAGAGACCCACCAATCCAAACACCCCTGGGGCTCTCTCCCATCCCTGTGCAGGGAAAGAGACCACCCAGGGACACTGGAAAAGGGAACATCTGGGTGCAGAGCTGGAGCCTGAAATCACCCTCCTTCCTGACCCACAGAAGAAGCCTGGCTTGTATTTCCAGGGACTCCACAACCCCCCACGTCTGTGTCTGTTGGAAGTTCACTTGAAAACATTTTCTTCAGTCCACCCTAATATTTCCATCCTTCCAAGTAACGTGGTCACTTCCCAGGACATGACAAACCCCAGTGATGGG
>NW_020916044.1:0-835 GCF_003984885.1 Neopelma chrysocephalum | reverse complement strand
TGAAGCCCCAGAGCCCTCCCAGTTCAACCCAGTCCCTGCCTAAGGCCCGACCAGTATAAACCAGTATAAACCAGTAAGGACCAGTATGGAGCGATAGAGACCAGTATGGATTGGTATGAACCAGTATGGACCAGTAGAGGGTTGACTGGAGTAACACGAGGCCCCAGACCCTTCCCAGTTCAACCCAGTGCCCGCCTAAGGCCCGACCAGTATAAACCAGTATAAACCAGTATAAACCAGTACGGAGTGATAGAGACCAGTATAGACCAGTATGGATTGGTATGAACCAGTATGGACCAGTGGAGGGGTGGTTGGGTTGACGTGAAGCCCCAGAGCCCTCCCAGTTCAACCCAGTGCCGGTCTAAAGCTCCACCAGTATAAACCAGTATAAACCAGTAAGGACCAGTATAGACCAATACAAACCAGTATGGATTGGTATGAACCAGTATGGACCAGTAGAGGGTTGACTGGAGTAACACGAGGCCCCAGACCCTTCCCAGTTCAACCCAGTCCCCTCCTAAGGCCCGACCAGTATAAACCAGTATAAACCAGTATAAACCAGTACGGAGTGATAGAGACCAGTATAGACCAGTATGGATTGGTATGAACCAGTATGGACCAGTGGAGGGTTGGTTGGGTTGATGTGAAGCCCCAGAGCCCTCCCAGTTCAACCCAGTCCCTGCCTAAGGCCCGACCAGTATAAACCAGTATAAACCAGTAAGGACCAGTATGGAGCGATAGAGACCAGTATGGATCAGTGTAAACCAGTATGGACCAGTAGAGGGTTGCCCCAGACTCCTCCCAGTTCAACCCAGTCCCTGCCTAAGGCCCCCCC
>NW_020916043.1:0-9236 GCF_003984885.1 Neopelma chrysocephalum | reverse complement strand
CTGATCCTGACTCCCTCTGGGTGACCTCTTGCACCACAAGGGTCCCCTTTGAGTGACAGTTCTTTTTCTTCACCTTCAGTTGGAACATTCCATGCTGCTCTTTGTGGAGATTTCATTCTATTTCCAATATGGAGAAAAGCTCCATCCTGTCAGATCTCCTCTAGACCCTCTCCAGTTCTTCCTCATTCTTCCAGAATGGGGATCCCCACACTCAGACAGACCAGTCCAGATGTGGTGACCCCAGGGCTGAATCCAGGGGGGTGAAAACTCCCTTGTCTGGGTGCCCACACTCCCCCTAAGGCAGCCCCATGTGCAGTTGGTCTTAAATCAAGGGGCCATTCTGATTCTTTGTAATGTCATGGAATCAAGTGGCACCGTGACACTGCAGGGCCTCATGGAACCAAAGGAATGCAGGGACACTGTGGAATCTCATGGAACCAAGGGCCCATCGTGACAAGGGCCCATTCCATGACTCTTTGGAACAAAAGGAACTCTGAGACATCTCAGAACCCCATGGAACCAAGGGGCCATAGTGACACTGAAGAGTCTCATGGCACCCACTGTGCCTCCCCAGAACTCCATGGAATCAAGCAGAGCCGCTGCCTCCCCCCCGCCGCTGCACGGACCGGAGTCGCGGGCTCTGCCCCGCTTGGACACCTCTGGAGTCAGCGTGTTCTTGGGGAGCACAACTTAGCTCAGACCAGAGAGTTTCCCACATTTTTCTTTGCCCCCTCTTTCGGTGGTTTTGTTTTTTGTTCTTTGTTCATTCAGGACGAAAAGAGGGAAGGGAGGCACGTATTGATCCCTGTTTTTATCTGTTTACAAAAGGGACTTGGGTCGGGGGAGGAGAGAGGAGGCAATTTCTCTCTCTGCTGTTGCTTTGAACTGTTTTCTTGGTATTGCTGGTTTTGCTGCTATATTTCTCGTCAGTAAACTCTTAATTTATTCACTTATACCTCCTTGTATTTTGTCTCCCTGTAGTGGTGGGGAATAGAAGGGGAGTGAGTTCATTTGACTGGAGTTCCCGCCCTAATATGTGTCTTTAAACCAGGACAGGTTGCTCAAGGGCTCCCTGAAATTTGGCATCATCCACAAAGGACTTGAAAATACATTTTGTCCCATTATATAGAGAGCTCTTCTGCATTGGTGTTCAAGGGCTGGTCACTGAGGGATTTCACCAGGAAGTTGGTGCCAAGAGGACTTTGTACCATGGATTTTATTGGACACTCTTCATTCAACCAACTTCCCACCCACCACATCTTCCACTTCTTCAGTCCAGCTCTCACCAGTCTGGCCATAAAGAGACCACAGGACACAATGTCAAGGGCCTTGCTGAAGTCTTGGCACACAACATCCTCTTCTATTCCCTCCCACAGGGGTTCTGCAATTCCTGCCTTGTCCTTCCCATGCCTGGGAATGGCTGGAGGAGGACTTCCCATATCCCCTTCCCTGCTGAGCCTGAGCAGTCTGGAACTCTTCCAACCCTCCTTGCTGCCCTGTTTGCAGACTGGTTCCATGTCTGCCTTTGCCAAAGCCCCAGGAAGCTCTGGGATGGCTCTGGCCTTTCCCAGTGTTTGGGAGAGGTCTCCCAGTGACACTGCCCAGCCTTTTAAATATCCCTGACACCAAAACCTTTTCCATAGCCCACACTTCCAGAGAAATGCCCAGGACACAGCACAGGTTGTCCTGGAGATTTTGGAGAAATAGAAGGGATTTCTTCCTCGAGGCCAACCCCTCCAATTGGATTTGAGTGCAGCTGAAAGGTTCCCTCAGCATTTTCCCAAGTGCCTCCCTGCCCTGAAGGTTTCTGGCCATCAGGCTGGAGCCGAGGGAGTTAGGCAGGTGCCTGAGGAGGGTGTAGAACAAGGGCCGTGTCCAACTCTGCCAGGAGGGCTGTGCTGGGCAAGGCTGAGGAGGCTGCAGAAAACAGTGGCTCTGGGGAGGTGAGAGGAGCAGGTGGAGAGACCTTGTGCCTGCCCATGCTGGGCAGGAGTTGCCCCAGGATGGCGGCTCTGAAGCACTCACAGGATGTCCCTGTGAACAGGAGGGGGGAGGCTGGATCTAAAAATGGAACCTGGAAAGCAGAGAGCAGGAGTGTCATGGTGACACTGCAGGAGAGTTCCAGCCCTGGAGCAAGGTCACAGAAGAAGTGACCCAGTCCATGCCCTGCCCTCAGAAGATCCCACAGCATCCTGCAGATGCTGGAAGGGAGCCCAGCTCTGCTTCACAAGTTCCCAGGGCCTGTCCCTGCCTGTGCTCCAAGGGCTTCCAGCCCCCAGGACTGTGCTCAGAGAGCACTCAGGCCTTACAGCGAGAAAGGGGCTCAGGAGGACAGTGTGGAAGTGGCAAGAGAGCAGCTCTGCAAAGACCAAGCACTGCTGCTCCCGGCAGTGCTGCTGGGCTGGGATTATTGTCCCCTTCCCGTTTGCAAATACACCCTGTCCTGTAGTGTGCTGTCCTTTAGGAACATCTAAGAAGAAGGGCCTTGGACCAAGAAGGCACTGCAGGGTCCTTCATTTTTTTTAAAGACTCAGAGAGCACAATTGATCATTTATACAGTCTCTGGGTTAAAAGGTAGACACTAAATTAGAAGGCAGGCACATAATAATATTTAATTGCTCAGAAAATTATTGCAAGTAGAACCCGATGACCTCCATGAAAACCCTGAGCAGGAAGGCTGGGCCATTAAGGAGTCTCATTCTGAATGCTACACACCAGAAAACAGGCACTTTATTGCTCCTGAAAAGCATCCAGTCATCATTTTCCTCAGGGCATCCTTGAGCTCCTGGTTCCTCAGGCTGTAGATGAAGGGGTTCAGTGCTGGAGGCACCACCAAGTACAGAACTGATAGTGACAGATCCAGGGATGAGGAGGAGATGGAGGGGGGCTTCAGGCAGGCAAATGTGCCAGTGCTGACAAAGATCGAGACCACGGCCAGGTGAGGGAGGCACGTGGAAAAGGCTTTGTGCTGTCCCTGCTCCAAGGGGATCCTCAGCACAGCCCTGAAGATCTGCACATAGGAGAAAACAATAAAAATTAAGCAACCCAGAAAAGGAAAAGCACTAAAAGCAAGAAGCCCAATTTCCCTCAGGTATGTGCCTGAGCAGGAAAGCTTGAGGATGTGTGGGATTTCACAGAAGAACTGGCCCAGGGCACTACCCTGGCACAGAGGCAGGGAAAATGTGTTGGCTGTGTGCAGCAAAGAATAGAGAAACCCAGTGGCCCACGCAGTTGCTGCCATGTGGGCACAAGCTCTGCTGCCCAGGAGGGTCCCGTAGTGCAGGGGTTTGCAGATGGCAACGTAGCGGTCATAGCACATGATGGTGAGGAGGAAATACTCTGCTGACATGAAAAAGAAAAACAAAAAGACCTGTGCAGCACATCCCATGTAGGAGATGGTTGTGGTGTCCCAGAGGGAATTGTGCATGGCTTTGGGGACAGTGGTGCAGATGGAGCCCAGGTCTGTGAGGGAGAGGTTGAGCAGGAAGAAGCCCATGGGGGTGTGCAGGTGGTGGTCGCAGGCTACGGCGCTGAGGATGAGGTCATTGGCCAGGAGGGTAGCCAGAGAGATGCCCAGGAAGAGCCAGAAGTGCAGGAGCTGCAGCTCCCGCCTGTCTGCGAATGCCAGGAGGAACTGGGGCATGGAGCTGCTGTTCCACATTTGTTGTTTCATGGTATGAGTCCCTATTCAGAAAAGGAAAGACGTGGAACAATTAAGACAGACCTCTCTGAGCAAAGCCACTCCAGTTTTTAATAGAAAACTTGCCAAAATTAAATTTTATTCTTTTTCCTGGTTTATGTTTGCCGAGGGTACTGTGAGGAGCAGGAGCTCTGCCCATGTGCTACCAAAGACTCAGCTTTGCTCTGCTGCAGTGCAGACATGGACCTGGTTTGGGACAGCTCTCATGATCATAGGGGATGTCACATGGAACCCAGCTTTGATGGAAAAGTTCAATTCCTGTACTGTTGTCTTGGAACAATTTGGGCTGCAGGAGAGAGGCACAGTGCACCCTTAAAATAATTTTGACTGAGTTTTTTGTTTACAATTGTAACACCTGAGGGGTATTTTCTTAGGGCAAATTTTTCCGATGACAAATCTGAAGAGTGTTGAGACAGGACAGGCAGAAGGGCTGAGCTCTCTGTTGCTTATTGCAGAGCCAGGAGAGCTGCAGTGCCTCTCAGTCTGTTTCCCATCTGCCCTGCACTTTCCCTTGGGCTGCCTTGAAGATGACTTCACACACAGATTCATCTTTAAAACCCCACCAAGATCTGTGCTGAGAGCAGGGCAGCGCTGCTTGAAAGGGCAGCTCTGGGAAGTGTCCCCTGTGCCAGCCCAGAGGTGCAGGACAGGAGCTCTCCCGCAGGTATGCCAAGGGCTGAGACAGGAGAGTGCCCACCCCCAAGGGAAGGCTCAGCACTGCCCAGGATCCTGTGCTCATTTCTGATCCTGCCTGAAATATTCATCTCTGAGAGTAAAAGAGTTGGAATTTCAGTGCAGCCTCATGAACTGAGAGAACAATGTCTGTGCTGCAATACCTAAGCAGGAAACACACCTCAGGACTAATACCTTTCCTGTAGCCCCTGTCTTTTCTGAGCTTTGCAAAAAATTCTCCATTCAATATGGTGTAGTGGTGTGGAGCTGTGAGCAGGTGTGACCCTGCAACAGGGAGACATGGAAAAGATCCTCCGTCAGCTGTCAGGTTTGCTCCTTGCCCACAGCCCTTGTGCCCCAGCCCTGGGAGCAGCTCCCCGGGCCGGCTGAGAGCTGCCCCTGGCAGGCAGCAGAGTCCCTGCCCAGCACAGCGCCCTGGGCTGCAGGACCCTGCTCTACCCCACAGCCCTGGGCACCCCTGGCTGCACCCCCGGCTTCACAGCTCTTCCAAAGTGCCCCAAAACAGCCCCCTGCTCACCCATCCCATCAGCTGGGGCTGGGCCAGCTTTAGGAGATGCCTCCAGGAGCTGCCCCTGCCCTGCCCTGCAGCCACAGACTCACCGTGTGCAGCCCTGCCAAGATTCCTCCTGCAGGGAGCTCTCAGCCTTCCTGCCAGTGCTGAGCCCCTGGAAGCTCTGTGTGCGCCCTGCTGGTGTCCCTGAGCTGCCCTGGCAGTGCCCTCAGCCCTGCTGGGCTGTGCAGAGGAGCTGCTTACCAGCAGAGCTGTCTCTTTGAAGCTCTTCTTGCTTGCCAGGAGCTCCCTGTGTGCCAGGAGCCCGGCCCAGCTCAGCAGCACAGCAACAGCCCCAGGCATTTCATGACCCTCGGGGGGGTTTGGCGTTGTTTACATGAGATTCAGTCCCTGAGAGGAAGTTCAAACAACTTTTCAGGAACTCAAAGTGAGATTGAAGCACTGAAGTTTCTTGTAGTGCTAATGAGTCTCACTGAGGGACACAACTGAGAACGTGTCCCCGGGTTCCAGTCAGAGCAGAAAACTGCAGACAGTGATGACAAGGATGGACAAGCAAGGCAAAGGTGGCTCTGATGCTGAATAAACCTTGACTTCTTTCCTTAATGCAAAGGGCCAAGCCCTGGCCCCCAGCCCCTGGGAAGGCAGATCCTGTCCCTGCCTCATTCCTCAGGGCTCTTCCTGGGGCACTGGGATGTGGGATGTGCAGTGCCAAGGGCAGGACCATGGGGTGGCACCTGCCAGGCTGCTGAGCAGGGACAAGGAGGCCATGAGACCCCAGGGTTGCAAGGGTCACTTGCCTCCTCCTAGCATCAGGGGCACAGACAGCAGCCATGGCCAAAGGCCTGCAGAAGGTGGCTCTGTCAGGGCCTTTCAGCTTCTCCCCATCCCTGTCTCCTCTCCAGCCCAGGCTGTCCTACGGTGTCCATGCCCTGCCCCTTTCCCTGCAGGCTGTCGTCGTCCCCCTGGCTGCCCCACCTGGCTGGCACCTTCCTGCACTGACATCTCTCTGTCCTCCCTGGCTCTTCCTGGACACACAAAGCCTTGGGCTCATCCAGACTCCTCCTGGGTGATGTGTTGCAGCACAGTGTTTTCCATGAAGTGAAATTCCTTTTTCCTCATGTCCACTCGGGACCTCCCCAGCTGCACTTGGCATTAATTCTTTCTTTCTCATGCTCTTTTCTGCTATGACAAAAGGATCCACCATCTCTAAATCCTCCCTTCAAGCCCTCTCAGGGCTGTCCTATACTGTCATCAGTCTCCACACCATTGAGGCCACAGCTCCTTAGCCCCTCTCTAGTGCTCATGTGCTTGAGACCTTTCAAGCCCATCTTGTGAGATCTCTGGGCACTCACTAATGTTTTTGCAGATGAAAATGTCATGCTCACAGTCTAAGTAAATCCCAGGGATAGTTTTTACCAAGGCCTGTAGTGGCAGAACATGGGGCAGTGACTTTGAACTGAAAGATAAGAGTTTTATATTGGATAATAACAGGAAACATTTAGCAATAAGGGCAGCAAGAAGTGGAAGAGGTTTCCAGAGAAGTGGATGTCCCATCCCTGTATTTGTCCAAGGTCAGGGAATGTGAGTAACCTCAATTAGTAAAAGATGTCACTGTCCATGTCCAGGGACTTGGACCACATGACCTTTTAGCTCCCTTCCAAGTCAAATCATTCTGGGATTCTTTTGAGTCTAGAGTCCCAAACTCCTTCTCCAAAGAATTTTCATGTTGAGGACATTAATTGCCATGTTTTTGGAGAAACCCTTCTAAGCTCCAGCTCTGCTGTGCCCAGAGGGGCTGGGGCTGTGGTGCCACTGCCCAGAGCAGCCTGCCCTGGGAAAGGTTGTGGGGCCAGAGCCGCCTGGGTTGTGCTGGGGAGAAGCCCTTGGTGGTGGAGAGGTCAGGGGAGGTGGGAGAGCTTGGAGGGAGCTGGGCTGGGCTGGAAAGGAGCTGGGAGAGAAAGCCATGGGTGTGTCTGTGACACTGTGTGAGCGTGCAGGGGGAGGACTCAGCCCAGGGGGGTTGTGGTGCAGAGCCAGGGCCTGTGGAAGGCATTGAAAACATGCAAGTGCCATCGAGAGGAGGCTGCTCTGTGCCCTTGGTGGCACGAACAGAACAGGAAGGTGGCCCAGGACAGTTGTTCCCCCCCTGCCTCTCTCCCCAGCCATTGCCAGCACTGGCTGCTCAGTCCAGGCTTAGGGCTGAGTTTTGCTGTGCCCCCCTCCATCCTCCTGCTGGGCTCAGGGCCTGTGCCAGGGCCATGGTCAGCCCTGCCCGGCCTCTCTGCTGGCCCAGAGCCCGGCAGAGCCTGGAGCAGGGCTGTCTGTGAGGCCCCACAGGGGACACAGCCTCTCCAGGAGCTTGGAGAGGGGCTGAACAGGAAGGCCCCGGGTGCCCAAGGCCAAGGACTGCCCTGGGCATCCTGTCAGAGGGGCCCTTCCCCACCCTGAGTGCTCCTGTGCTGGGCTGGGCCTGCCCAAGGGGCTGTGGGACCAGCTGGGAGGCAGCAGGGCACAAAGGGGCCACGGAGCTGCTGCCAGGGGGGGACAGCAAGGCCAGGGACAGACAAGGGATTGCTGGGCATGGCCTGGGCTGTGCAGGGGGGACTGTGGGAAAGGCAAAGCTCCCCTGCACTTGGGGGCTGCAGGAGGGAAGTCCAGAGCCCGAAGTGTCTCAAGGGCTGTGTTGGACACCAAGGCTGGAGGAGGGAAATGCAGGGCTGCTGTGCAGTGGGGATGGGGGTTAATTGCAGCAGACACTGATTTGGTGCTGAGGGACTCCATGGCTTCTCTGCCTGAGTCTTTCCTGGAAAGGTCTCTCAGGCCTCTGTGCTCAGGGAAGGGCTTCAGGGAGGAGGAGAGCACGTCTTGACAGGAACCTCCTGAAATCCCCGAGGGACAAATGGCAGTGTCTGCCCCTGCAGGGGACTCAGCCTGGCCATGGCACAGGCTGGAGCTGCCTGGCTGGGAGCAGCCCTGTCAGAAGCTGTGGGTGGGTAGGGAGCTGGGCAGGAGGCAGCCGTGTGCCCTGGCAGCAAGGGAGGCCAGGAGCACCCTGGGCTGTGGCACCAGGACATCAAGGACGGGCATTCTCCAGCTCACTGTGGCTGAGGAAAACTGCAGAAAAAGCTGGGATGTTTATAAATTGTATTGTGTTTACTTTTTGTTTGTGGACAATGAAGAGAAACTTTCTGTGGCACTAAGTCTCACCAGTTCCAGATCTCACAAAAAGCACAAACCTGATGAGTTGTGGTTCCCACTCCAGTGGCACTTGGAGCTCCCTCCATACCCAGAGCACAGAGCTCCCTTGTCCCACAAAGTCCTTGGAAATGGAGGGATTGAGGACACAGGACAGGCTGTGGGGACCAGTTGCAGGGCATGGTCAGGGATTTGGGGTGATTGTGACCCCAGTGCAGGACCCAGCACTTGGCCTTGTTGAACCTCCTTCAAGTGGCCTGGGCCCATGGATCCAGCCTGTCCAGATCCCTCTGCAGAGCCTTCCTGCCCTCCAGCACATCAACACTCCCCCCCAGCTTGGTGTCCCCTGGGAACTGACTGAGGCTGCACTTGATGCCCTTGTGTAGATCATTGAGAAAGAGACTGAACTGCCCTGAGCCCAGTGCTGAGCCCTGGGAACACCACTGGATGGAACTCCATTCCCCACCACTCCTTGGGCCTGGTCATCCATGCAGATGTTTTCCCAGTGAACAAATGCTGCAGAATGTGTTTGATAAAGTTCCTATAACCCCAGAATACTGGGATGAGTGCAGATTTAGCTCTGCACAACACAGAAATTCATTCACTTCCTCCCTTTTCCTCCCTCTGTGAATTGAGGGATCTTGTGATTTCAGTGTGTGATTTCACTGTGTGCAAAAGGAAAATATGGACAGGAAAAAAGTAAACAGACCACAGAAAAGGAAATATTTTCTCATTGATTCTTCGATACAAGATATTCACTTTGAATACAACTCTGAGATCTCTTTCATTAACCACAAAAGAATTGAAGACTAACAAGTAAATTATTCCCAGGGGTTTGTCTCGTTAAGATGCCATCACTGAGAAGAGAATGTGGAGGAATGAGCAGACAAGGACACCATCCCTGGGTCTGGGGAAGCAGGAACTCAGAGTCACTGGTTCCAGGTGGAATATGGACTGTGGGATGTTTCTGGGAGAGCCCCCAAAGGGTGTGCTGGTTTCAGGGGGAGTACAGTTAAATTTCTTCCCTGTGGCCAGTGCAGGGCTATGTTTTGGTTTGTGCTGAACACAGGGTTGATAATCACAGAATCCCAGAATAGGATGAGTTGGAAGGGACTCACAAGGATCATCCAGTCCAAC
>NW_020916042.1:0-1393 GCF_003984885.1 Neopelma chrysocephalum | reverse complement strand
TCTAAATTCAATAAATGAGATTTTTCTCACAATTTTGGGGGCTCGTCTGGGATAACTGCCCGCCGACCACAGCTGGGGGTGCCAAGACCCCCTGGAAAGCGCGCTCCGCCCTGATTTTGGCGGCCCAGGAGGCTTTGTACCCTCGCCAGAGTCGGTCGCGGCAAAGACCCGGGATGAACGGCTGTAGAACAAAAGGAAGCGAAAGGAATCCCGGCCGGTATACAAATTAAAACTCTGGAGCCCTTAAAACTCTGTGCACAGAACCCGGTAAGGAACTAACAATCTTTAAATTCTACTGGGCGGGCTGGGTGAAATGTGTGTGTGTGTATATGTGTATGAATGTAAATGAAAGCGTCGGCGAGCGCGGGAGAGCAGAGGACCGGGGAGTACTCGGACCCCCGGAGCGGCACGGCGGGGTCGGCCCGGGGCCGGAGCCAAGCGGCTTGCAGTAGAGCCAGGCGGCTGCTACGAGCGCAGCGGGGCGGGAACTGGCAGAGCGGCTGGGGCCCGTGAGCGAGCGGCGCCGGACGGCGAAGTGCTCTGGGCAGAGGCGGAGCAGAGCGGAGCGGCGGCACGCTCGAGCGGCGAGCGGCGGCAGCGCGCCGTGGGTGTCCCGGAGCGGCGCGGCGGGGTCGGCCCAGGGGCCAGGAGCGAGAGGCGCTGAGCAGCGGCCCGGGGACGGCCCGGGGCCGGGAGCCGCGCAGGGGAGAAGGCGGAACCGAGTCGGCCCCGTGGCTGGAGACGGGCTAATCTCAGGCGGGCCGGCCGGGAGCTGGGCGGCGCAGCGGCAGCGGTTGGCACGGCGCTCACGGGAGCTTTAGAGTCCGGTAGCGCGTGTGTAGGGGAGGCGACGCCAGCCGGGAGTCTGGTGGTGTGTGCGAACGCATAAAGTGCCGGCCAAGGGCCCGCCGGTACACTAAAGCGAAAGGTGGCGCTGGGCGGGGATCCGGCAGCACCACCAGCCGGGGGGCCGGCGGCGCCAGACGGAAATACACGGCTCCTGTGGGGCGGGGGTTCCCGCAGCTGAACTGATCAGGGGCCGGTGCCGAGGGAGCGAGCGGCGCCGGGGGGCGAAGTGCCCCGGGCAGCGGCGGAGCAGGGCGAACCGGCGGCCGTAGGAGCCGCGAAGCAGTGCCAAGATTGCATAGTACCGAGAGCGGAGTGGCCACCGAAAATGGCGGTGGTCACGTGGCGCGATGCCGCGCGGAACAGAAAGGGTCTCGGTCTGGGAGCACGGGCGGGGGCAGGTCGGCCCCATAGCGGGAGGCGGGGGGACATAGCCCTGCCGGAGCGGCGTGGGAAGTTCCTGACCGGAGAGGCGGCGGAGCCGCCGCCAAACTGGCCCCGCTGGTGCTAGGGGTAGCGGCGGCGGTCGCGGCCGCTTCCGCCGATG
>NW_020916041.1:0-507 GCF_003984885.1 Neopelma chrysocephalum | reverse complement strand
CCCCCCCCAGTATTCTGTCTCATGGTTAACTCCTCCATGGAGTGCAGGGAGGGGTCTCTGCACCCTGATGGTCCTACATGGGCTGCAGGGGGACACCTGCCTCACCATGATCTTCACCACGGGTTACAGGGGAGCCAAAGCTCTGAGTCCTTCCCCTGCTCCATGGGGTCCCTCCCACAGGAATAAGCCCTTACTGGACCTCTCCAACGTGGGTCCACTCCCTCAGGCAGCAGTTCTTCCATATCTACTGTCTGGAGGGTCACTTCTCCATGGGGTGCAGGGAGGGGTCTTGGCACCCTGATGGTCCTTCATAGGGTGAGCTGTACCAATGTGGATCCCCCACAGGGCCATGAGTTCTACCCGGGAATAACTTACTCTAACGTGGACTTCTCTCTCCACGAGCCACAGGTCTCCTAGGTCTCCTGGGCCTTCCACGGGGGTAATGGCCTTCTTCCATGCATCCATCTGCTCCAGCATGGGTTCGGCTGCACCACGGCAGGGCCCCCC
>NW_020916040.1:0-9994 GCF_003984885.1 Neopelma chrysocephalum | reverse complement strand
TAAGGTGATTTGGTAAATAGAAAGAACAAGAGATTTTCATACTAGTGGTACTTTATCATTGATTATTTGAAGCTTTTATCAAGTAGTGATAATCATGGCTAGGCTTCGTGAACGAAGATTTTGGAAAGGCTCTATCCACATTTGTTACAAGCACGCCGGTGGCTAATAAGGTCAATACAAGATAGACATGTCTGATTGCAAAAGGCACAGCAGAATGACTCCTTAGGTGGTAAATTCTGCAAGACACGGTTCTTTCTGTGCTGTCTTTTCTCCTCAAGAGTGATCCTGTGTGCTTTCTCAAAGGAAGCAGGAGCGTTATAGATGGTGTGTCTCCAGGCCTCCCGATTGGAGGCCAGAGTAGACCAGCTATGGTGGTCAATATGGCCGAGGCTGAGATGTTGTTTCAGGGAGTCCTTGTATCTTCTCTTCGAGGCTCCTCTCTTGCAGCGTCCGGTGGTAAGTTCACCATAAAGCAAGATCTTAGGGAGGGGGTGACCTTTCATCCTTGAGACATGCCCTGCCCAACACAGCTGTGGTCTCAGCAACATGGCCTCAATACTTGTGACTGCTGCTTGTTCTAGAACAGATGTATTGGTCACATAATCTGACCAATGGATGTTAAGGATTGTACGGAGGCAGCGTTGATGGAAGCGTTCTAGGAGTCGCAGGTGGTGGCGGTAAATGATCCATGATTCAGAACCATATAAAAGAGTGGACAGCACTATGGCTTTGTAAACACTGATCTTGGTACTTTTCTTCAAGTGTTTATTATGCCAGACTCTTTTATGGAGTTTTCCAAAAGTGCTATATGCCTTTGCTAACCTGTTGTCTATCTCTCCGTCAATCTTACCGTCCGAGGAGATGAGGCTGCCTAGGTAATTAAACTGCTGGACTGATTTGAGCTCTGATGGACCAATGGTGACATGGGGATGATGGAAGACTTCCTGAGGTGCAGGTTAATAGAGAACTTCTGTCTTCTTCAAGCTGACTTCCAGCCCAAAGAGCTCAGCAGCATCTGCAAAGCAGGATGTTAAACGCTGCAGAGCTGCTTCTGTGTGAGCAACAAGGGTGGCATCATCAGCATAAAGCAGCTCCCGGACAAGATGATTTAGGGTCTTAGTGTGGGCCTTCAGTCGCCTTAGGTTGAATAGGCTTCCATCAGTACGGTATCAAATGTAGATACTGTCCTGATCATCGAGGTCTGCAGTGACCCTTTGGAGCATCATGCTGAAAAAGATTGTGAATAGAGTTGGTGCAAGAATGCAGCCTTGTTTCACACCATTCTTTATTAGAAAGGGCTCAGAAAGCGTGTTGCCATATCTGACTTGGCCGCGCTGATCCTCATGAAGTGAGATGATCATTTTAAGGAACTTGGGGGAACATCCTAAACGTTCCAAAATTTGCCAAAGACCTTTTCTGCTCACAGTATTGAAAGCCTTGGTGAGATCAACAAAGGTTACATAGAGACCTTTGTTCTGTTCCCTACACTTCTCTTGCAGTTGTCTGAGAACAAATACCACGTCTGTGGTACTCCTGTTGGCTCTGAAACCACATTGGCTTTCAGGTAGAATTCCTTCTGCTATAGCGGATATTAGTCTGTTCAAGAGTATTCTTGCCAGGATTTTGCCAGCAATGGAGAGCAGAGTAATACCATGATAATTTGAGCAGTCTGATTTTACTCCTTTCTTCTTATACAAAGTGATGATGACTGCATCACGAAGGTCTGATGGTAGTTCGCCTAGTTCCCAACAGTGCACCACAAACTCGTGAAATTTAGCATGGAGAGCAAGGCCCCCATGTTTCCAGACTTCAGGTGGAATTCCATCAACCCCAGCTGCCTTGCCAATTTTCACCTGCTATATGGCCTTAGGGGTTTCTCCCAAAGTGGGGGCAATATCCAAATCATTCTTCACTGGTTGTTGTGGGATGGATTGAATTGTTGAGTCTTGAACTACACGGCTAGTACTGAAAAGAGTCTGAAAGTGTTCAGACCATCTATTCAGAATGGAGGTTTTATCTGTCAGAAGCGTTTGACCATCAGCACTGAGTAGAGGGCTTTGGACCTGGTATGTAGGCCCGTATGCTATTTTCAAGACCTCATAGAATCCTCTGTGATCACTTGTATCTGCACATAATTGTGTTTTTTCAGCTAGATTGATCCACCACTTGTTCTGGATGTCACGGAGTTTCTGTTGGAGCTTGCTGCATGCAAGACGAAAGGCTGTTTTTCTTACGTGACAGGAAGGCTGAGCAAGATGTGCTTGGTGAGCAGTTCTCTTCTTCCTCAACAATTCCTGGATCTCTTGGTTGTTTTCATCAAACCAGTCCTTGTTCTTCTTGAAGGAGAACCCTAAGGTTTCTTCAGAGGACTGCAGGATGCTGTTTTTAATATGGTGCCAAATTGTTTCACGAGAGGAATCTGTAGAATCCATGGAGTGGTTTTCGAGCCTAGTTTGAAGGTTTGCCTGGAATCTATCTCTCACCGTGGCTGATTGGAGATTGTTAACTTGGAGTCTCCTCCTTGGGATACTGCCCCTTTTAGGTTTGAATTTAAGATTGAAGTTAAGTTTGGAGCGCACAAGTCGATGGTCTGTTTGGCATTCTGCACTAGGCATCACGTGGGTGTGATGGACGTTGCGGACATCCCTCCGTTGCACCAAGACATAATCAGTGAGATGCCAATGCTTAGATCTAGGATGCATCCAGGTTGTCTTCAGACTATTTTTCTGTTGAAAGATAGTATTAGTGATAGTGAGTTGTTGCTCCGCACAGAATTCTAGCAGAAGGCGACCATTATCATCGCAGTTTCCAACACCATGCTTGCCTAATACTCCTTTCCAGGCTTCAAAGTTCTTACCTACTCTGGCGTTGAAATCACCAAGGATAATGATCTTATCACCTGCAGGAACCTTTTGGGAAAGGCGGCGCAGGTCAGCGTAAAATTTATCTTTTTCAGCAGGGTCAGCTTGGAGAGTTGGGGCATATATACTAAAGAGGACAGCATGTTGCTTGTTGTTTAGTGGAAGGCGTAGGGAGATAACGCAGTCAGAATGACCTGTCGGCAGATTTTTGAGTTTAGGAACAATAGAGTTTTTGATCATGAAGCCAACTCCTGAGAGATGCCTTTTGGTTCTGGGTTTACCTGACCAAAAGAGTGTGTAACCGGCACCATGTTCTCTGAGGCTGCCTTCCTCGTGAAGGTGAACTTCACTGAGAGCAGCAATGTCAATGTTAAGATGAGCCAGTTCATGGGCAATTAGGGCAGAATGATGCTCAGGACATCCACTATCCACAGAATCGAGCATGGTTCTGATATTCCAACATGCTAGAGTTAATTTAGGTACACCTTTGGAGGCAGGTGCATGCCTTTGTCTTTTGATCTTTATGCGACCGCATTAGTAGAAGATGCCCGTTGGTCTGCGGTTAACCAACCGGGTGAAGGTGGAGATGAGCTTTGTTTAGGCCACCTTTTCTAGGCCCCTCTCCGAGTGGAGCAAGCAGTGCTGTCCTTGAAAAGGCTGCTTGGTCGTTCAGGGTGCTACTCCAAGAGACTGTCATCTCCAGTCAGTCTCAAATGACCAATATCCTGAACCGCCTGCATGCAGGGTTGGGTCTGCGGCTTCCAGTGCACCTTTCACCTGCCGTTTCGACCCTCGCCCGTCGCTACAGGGCTTTTTGCATGTGGGTAAAGCCTTCAAGCCTGCGCAATGGATTTTTTAGGTGAGATGCAGTATGCGCGGAACTGAACCCACCCTTTAATCCCAAGGTTCATCTGCCAGGGCCGAGCGAGCTTGGATAGTGGCAGCGAGATCCTCAGGACGTAGGTTTAATTAGAGTGACCTCTTACATGGATGGCCTTACAGGGCTGAGCGAGGTCCATCTGCCCGGGTTTGGGAATTAGAGTTGTCCTTCTCCTAGGATGGTTACCAGAGGGCTAGTGGACCCATCCTGCCCATGGACATATTATATCTGACCCTTTGGTTTTGACCTGTCTGTCATGGGAGACCCTGCTGACGGCATGTCCCGTCACCAGCATAGCTCACAACCTCATAGGGATACACAGGCTTCCTCCCCACTAAGACCCCTTGGCCCGTCAGACACCCTCCCCCACCCCCAAACTGGACTGGCAAACCTCTGTGCACTCCGAAGATCCTCCTCTCTTCTTCCCACCTCTGGAACAGCCCGCCAGACCCCCTATCCCTCCCCCAAACTGGACTGGCAAACCTTTGTGTGCTCCAAAGATCCTCCTCTCTTCTCCCCTTCCCCGGGGCAGCCTGCTAGACCCCCCCTTCCCTCCCCCCCCGGTCCCCCTCCCCCAAATTGGACTGGCAGACCTCTGTGCACTCCGAAGATCCTCCCCTCTTCTCCCCACCTCCAGGATGGCCCGCCAGACCCCCCTGCCACCCCCCCTTCCCCCAACCCCCCTCCAAATTGGACTGGCAAACCTCTGTGCACTCCGAAGTACCTCCTCTCTACTGCCCTCCTCCGGGGCACCCGCTGGGAGCCCGTCACCTGGCGTGGCCAGCGCGGCTGGGGGCACGTCCCCTGCCCCAGTGATAATCAACCTTTATTTGATTGATAAATTCTTACCCTGAAGTGTTGATTTTATCAAAATTGCCTTCTCAGTAAAGCGTGTAAAATGAAGGATGGTCTCAATACTAGTAATTGTCAATTGTCAAATTATTTGGTGTCAGGACTTGTTCTATTTAACATTCTCATTAATGATCCAGAAGAAGAAACAAGCAGTATGCAATGAGATTTGATACTTAGGAGGATTAGCACTGGTGAGAGCTGCAATTTAATGCAAAACAACAGACACCACGATCAAGGGTAGAGAACAACAAAAGGCACAGAACACATGGGTGGCAAACAAAAGAGAAAAAAAAGAGAAACCTGAAGAACTTGCATCCAGAGGAAATATTTCTTCAGTAAGAGGAAATCTCAGTAACACGGGAAGAACTTTCAGCAGGGGAACAGCCAAGTGGAATGTCTTGAGCTGGTGTCAGTTCGCTGTGCTAGCTTGTCAGAGGAAAAAATATAGCAGAGAGATGCTAAATACCAGCCTGAGGATTTACATCAGCCAGAATCAAGGATTAAAGAGTTCCTGTGAGGCACTCAGCCTGCTCACCTGCCTGTGGCACCTGCAGCATCAGTGTGGTGATGGAGGTGGACTCCCCCAGAAATGGCCGTGGATTACCAGCACCCACTGAAGTCGCAACATTCGCTCAAATGAGCCTGAAAAAATCCCCTCCTGTTCAACGCACATCTTTCTCATTTCTCTGCCTACACTTGACAGTAGTAGCTTGCATGCTCTGTCAGTCAGCAGCAGGACATCAGGGTAAGGCGAGGCAGCACCCCCTGTCCCCAGGCAAAAAAAGATCAGAGTCTCAGGATTTAAGAGTTAACATTTTATTGAACTTCAACTGATGGTGAACAGGGGGGCAACAATGTGTTCAATCACAAAATGGGGGTGTGTCATATACAGGGGCTTAGCAGATTTTGCATGGAGATAATTGAAGAAGTTATGAAATACTCTCCAAGTAAGAAAGGGGGATTCACGGCCCTGTTTTATTGTTCCCAAGTGTCCTTCCTCGGTCAATTTCATATCCTTCCCCAAAAGAAGCTTATGGAATTGCTGGTCACACCTCTCCTCCATCAGGTAAAGAAATACATGGTAGTAAACTCAGGGAAAGAACTAGACTTCAACTTACCATAAGTCTGTGCAGGAATCAACATTTGTTTCTCTAGAAACATTGGTCATGATATTATTATTTTAAAACAAGCTAACAAATGGGGAAAGTTTCCACTGTGACACTTTAACCCAATTTTTTTTAAAACCTGTTGAAACACCATGCCTCCAACACCTGTCTATATGTTTTACACTGTGCCTCCGACACCTGTCTATGCGTTTTACAAAACATTTTCCAAAGATCTGAGTACTACTTGGACCACTGACAATGTGAACCTAAGACTTTAAAGCAATCCAGTGAGCTACTTCAACTGACAGCTTAGAACATATCTAGGGATAAAAAAAAGTAAATATTTGGACACAGCTTTTCTCTGTCAAACCCCAGAAAGACTGGAAACCTGTCCTCCTAACGTATGTTTTCTTTCAGACAACTGGAAAGGGCTATTGTCTCCCTTTCATTGATGTTTGTTTGGTTGAGCTTTTTTGTATAGCTTGCAGTGAGATTCATGATTTCATTTGCACTCAGAACCCAGGTCAGGCTGACCCAGAGGAATGCAAAAGGCTTCTCTTCCTTTTGCTGTTGAAAATTGAAATTGAAAAGCACTGCACTAACCCCGGGGACCCAAGGGCAACCTGGTTTCAAGGAGTTAACACCAATGTCCCTGTCATGCAACAAGAAGGCATGCACCTTGCCTGACCTTCCATCTTCAGGAATGCAATGGTTTTGAGCCAAAGGTAAATTTAAGGTAAAACTCCCATTGATTGCCGTTACCTGAATGCATGTTCTCTTGCAAGTAAACTTTTTCTGGTTTACACAACAGGTTGTTTTGATGCCGGAAAGTACTAACAATACCACCAAAATTTTGGAAAAAACCTCCAAAATCAGATTTGTAAACATAATGCTTCTCTTTTCAATTGGCAGCACTTTGAAAAGCCAGACGCAGTGAGATACACAGACGTGGCTCAGTCTTGACCAAATAACGTGTGTTTTCACAGAATAAAGTAAACAATGCTTCACATTAAAATAAACCAAAAAACTGCATGAAATGAAAATTTGTGCTATTTAGTAATCACAGTAGTTTATAATTAAATAGAACTGTTCTTTGTTATATTCCTAGCATCCAGGAAAAAAATCTTTCATGTAGGCAATGGGTTTTTTGCATCTCTCCCTTCAAAAAATATTTGTTAGCATTGTATAAATAGGTACCTACATGTTTAATTTATGATCTTGTCCCCAGACTAGATATGTTTCATTTCTGCAAAGTATTAATTTCCCTAATATTATTAAAGCTGAAAAATCATGCAGTGGAAATGCTCTCATCTTTCTCAATTGAAGTAACAATTTTATAGGAAAAACTGACAGCAAAACTCATCAGTAGTTTTACCCTGAATGTTTGACTCACTGAGAGCAGCAGCTTTGTTTCGTTCTCCATCACTCCTGCTCACACCCACACATCCTCTCACACCCACAGGACCAGCACACACTTCCACCCACTGTGAGGCCACGCAGCATTTCCCCAGGGCTTCAATTAGGTAGGAACCAGTGTTGTGAATAATTTAATGGCAGTAAATGGACACAAGCAAATACCTTAAGACGATATCTGCAGTGGGGGCTTGTAGGGGTGTGTCTGAGGTACAGGGGGATGTACCGGGGCAGAGAGGCCCAAAAGAGCATGCGCCGAGGTTCACAGCCCCCATTAGGTGAAGGGATCACATGGTTATGGGATATAAAAGTGAGCGCGAGATTCAAATAAAGGTCTTTGATTCCACCAGCTCCGGAGAGCGTGTAGTTATTCTTTATCATATAAAGGCAGCGTCACACGTGACGCTACATCTGGCGCCCCAACGGGACCGAATCTACATTAGATCAGATATTTTAAACCTGTACCAGGTATTATCGGTAGGTCTCCGGTTATCACTTTAGTTTTATAAAGTGGGAGTCCTTTTACCGAAAAAAACATAGACGTCTGTAAACGTTGCCTTGGGGTAGTACAAGGAATGAAGTTAGCGAGCTCAAAAAACTATAGGTTAGTGCACAAAAAACGGGAAGAAAGAAGAAAGAAGAACTCGCCAAGAGATCGGAGCGGGCGGGCACCGGAGAAAGCGGAGAGGGACCAAAACCAACATCGCAGCGGTGAGTGAGCTGAAAGGCAGCCTGCACGGCTAGAACTGCTCCCCGAGCGGCAGCGTGACCGCAGCCTGGACCCCCGAGCCGCGAGACGCGCTGAAACCGTGGGGAAGCCTCTGCCGCCCCACCGCCCACCGCCGCAGCTGAAACAGCCACGCGGACCGGCGGCGCAGCTGCCCGATACCACCCCAGCCACCCCGCCGGACCCCCGCTTTGGCTGACTGCCTAGCAGAAAGCCCCGTGCCCACCGCCGTTCTTGCCAAGCCCTGCGCGACCGCGTCCGCAGCACCCCGACCCTACCTCACCTAGCGAGCCCCACAGACCGCGCGCCGCCGCGCTGAGAAACCGCCGCGCCCCGAGCCGCAGCCGCCCAAGCCGAAGCCACAGCCACGCCGAGGAGAAGGACCCCGCGCCGCCGCGACCGCCCGTGCCGAGAGGGACCGCAGCCGCCGCTGCAGCCGCCGCCGCCACCGAGCCGCAAGAAGCCCCGCCGTTCCAGCCGCACCGCCGACCGAGCACGCCGCACCGCCGCCGCCGCCGCTGAACTGGGGAAACCAGCCAACCAGAACCGGAAGTAGCCAGCCACCACACAAGGAACTTCAGACCACGTGCGTTCAAGCGCCGAGACAAGGTAAAATGGGAATCTTTTTCTCCACCGCACTTTCACAAGACACAGATGCACTGGCAATACTTCTCAGACCATACAATGTGCAAGCCACACGGGCCGAACTCACTGAGCTTGTACGCTTTACTCAGACAGCTGTCCCCGAACTGCCGCTGGCGAAAGCCCTACATATACCCATATGAAAAGAACTGGGGAAACTCATAAAGCTCACAGCTGAGGGGGGAGACCCCCAAGCTATCAGAGCTTTCCCAGCGTGGCAGATGATAATGTCTGCACTGCACAGAGTCCACGAGTGTACCACACAAGCGTATAACACCAGCACGCACCCCCCGAATAATACTACTAGCGGCAGCCGCCCAACTTTTAGGCGTAGGGACACTAACGCCCAAAGTCCGGCGGGGGGGGGAATGGGAAGCGTTCGTGATTTAAGCACGGAGTCAGAAGCCCACAGCCGGAGGGACACGGGCCGTCGGGAGGAAACGGAGCCTGAGATGCGAGATCCCCGCTCATGGGATGGCCGCAGAGGGCTCCGTTATGACGACCGGGAGGGTAACCCAGCAGATTTGCCCCCCCGTCCTGGGGATGACCGCCGTCCACATGGCCCCGCATGGGCGCCGCCATCTTGCCCATCAAGCGGCCCAGGTACTGACCCGTCTCTCCCGCCCCCTGCGCCGCCCCGCCCCACCCATAGGCGCGAGGGGGGAGGTAACTCCGCCCCCTCGCCGCCTCCGACACCCGCCCACACCCCCTCACCGGGAACCGAGATCGCCGGAGCCGCCGGGGGGGAGGAGTGGGGATGGGAGGAGGGGGAGGAGCTAACCATAGTTCCATCGGGAAGGAGCGAGGTAGCAACTGGGGGAGGGTCAAATGATAGGTGGAGTCTGTGTCGAGAAGAGGCAATACGGGTGGGAGACTTGCAAGTGATTAATGAATGCCCAGTCATCATTGGTCCACGCAATAGCCGCCGGTTCGAACCTGTGCCTCATGAACTAACAAAGGAATTGAGGCAGATAATATGGGAAACCGGCGCATCTTCATCTAACACGCTGGCATTTCTAGACATGCTAAGCTCTACCTACCTTTTCATGCCACACGATTGGAAGACTATCTTAAAAATAAGTCTTACCAATACACAGTACAACATGTGGCTGAATGACTTTCGGGAGAATTGCTCTGTGTATGCCACTGACCCACAAGCAGGGGTTACCACACACCAACTAACCGGGGAGGGTAATTATCAATCGATAGATGGTCAATCTAGGTACAATAAGGAAGTGTACGAGGTGATAGCTAAGCACGCTATGAGAGCCATGAGAACACTTCCCACATCAGACCGAGACACTAATTTGTCATTCACAAGAATAATGCAAGGCCCGACAGAACCATACTCCCAATTCTTGGACCGGCTGCAATCTACCCTAGATAGGCAGATTGAAAGTGAGGAAGCCAGAGACATACTTTGCAGGAAACTGGCTTTCGAAAACGCGAACCCAGACTGTAAGAGGGCATTGCAGGTTCTTCCTAAACGGGAGAGCTGCAGCATTGCAGAGCT
>NW_020916039.1:0-3952 GCF_003984885.1 Neopelma chrysocephalum | reverse complement strand
GGAGCATCTCCAGGTGTTTCTGCTGGGCCATTGAGCTGTGTGTTTGTTCTCAAGGAATTGTTTCTGTCTTGGACAGTCCCACAGTCCATGGGAACTGAGCTGGGAGATGGAGCAGATCCAGCAGCACAACAGGAATCCTGCTCCGTTTTTCCTGCTGCCAAACCCCCTGCCAGGTCAGACACCACAGCTCTTCCCTCACACCCATTTCAGACTATATTAATCCATCACCTTGAAAGGGGGTATTCCCAATTTCCAAACACAGGACACCTCCCAAACCCTTTCCCTTCTCTTTTGCAACGTGTCTCCTGAACGTTGGTGGGACAGAGCAGGAGCGTCGGGGCTTTCCCTGCTCGGGTTGTGCAAAATGCCTCCTAACTACAGATCACCCCAGCACTCCCAGCTCCTTCTCCTGTGTCAGCAAGATGGGAAATGCACTCAGGCTGGGAGGACACCTGGGATGTTCCTCTGTGCTGGAATTAAGGCAGCACACGCAGCCTTTGCTGCCTCATTTCACCTGACACACTCAGCATGAGCTGGTTTGCTGTGAGAAAGTGGAAAAAAAACCTATCCAAACCCCCAAAACTATGCTGTACAGCGTGAGTCAGTGAGAAGAGATGGAAGGAGGAGCTCTTTGGAGGGCTTTTACATCTTCCTTATTGCTAGGAGACAGCTTAGGGTGTGTGGAGCTCTCCAGGCTCCCACAGCTGCCTCTGTGCAGAGATTCACGGAGCAGCTTGGGCTGAGAAGGAGAAGGAAATTTGGATGGGAGCTTATTTTCATTTTTCAGTCTTTCTGACACAAATGCAAGAGTGTGGTGGAAGAAACAGCAGGTGCAAGGAGAGCGTTGTGCCTGAAATCAGGGATCAGGGATCTCAGCTGACCTTGGAATGTCACTGAGATTTGAGGACAACCATGGCTTGCTCTCTGCAAGAAGTGGTGTCATCATGTAGTTGTACCTCATTTGGGCTGAATTACAGTGCTGGGAAAGCCACTGGAGCAAAAATGTGGAACTGCCAGCCAAGGAGCCAAGTCCTGGCTGGTTCCTGATGTTCCTGGTGGTCAGTGCAGTTCCACCATCACCCACCAGCACCCGAGTCCCACCAAGGGAGCTCCAGGCAGCCCTCAGGGAATGAATCCCTGGAACCACAGGTCTCAAAGGCACCTGAAGTAAGGGCTGCTTGAGGTTGGGGCTGTAAATGGCCAAATCTCCTGGGGTTGTAGTCATGGGTGGGAAAAGCCTGGAAAAAAACGAATCTATCAGGAGAATGTGTGAATTTGTCATCACTGAGGCAAGTATGTGATATCTCTCCCTGTGTTTCTCACACTAATGCCAGATGGCCAGGAATGGGATCCCCCACGTTCTCCTGCGAGTCTGAGGAGACAAGAAAATAAACAAGGAAAATGTCTGTGGTGATGGAATCGGATGGGCTCTGCCTCATGGGGTGAGTCAGTGCCTCTGATTGCTGAAATAATTAGGATTTCTTTCTGATTTGATTCCCCTGTTAACCCTTCAAGCCCCACAGATCTCAATCATCCTTTTAGTTCCTGCCTCTCCTCCATTCTGTTTGTGACTAATATCAAGTTTGGGGACAGTGGCCACACATCAGCACCTGCCAAAGGACTGACAGAGCCCAGCAGATGTAAAGAGGTGCGAAAAGCTTCATTCAACCAAAATTCCTATGTAGAGGAACCATCTCCAGAGGGTCCCAAAGGCAGCCAGGTGGTCCCTGTTGGCACGGGAGCCCCAGGGACTCCCCCTTGGTGTGCCCAGAAACTTGATGGCCTTGGGATATTTCTGAGGATTTCTGGCATTTCGGGAGGTTTAGATTGGATATCAGGAAGAAATCCTTCCCTGTAAGGGTGGGGAGGCCCTGGCACAGGTTGCCCAGAGAAGCTGTGGTTGCCCCTGGATCCCTGGAAGTGTCCAAGGCCAGGTTGGACAGGGCTTGGAGCAACCTGGGCTAGTGGAAGGTGTCCCTGCCCATGGCAGGGGGTTGGAACCAGATGAACTACTAATATTCCATGATTCTGTGATCTTTAAGGTCCTTTCCAGCCCAAACCACTCTGGGATTCTGTGAAAAACAAGCTTTGGCAGCAATTCCAGTTGGTGTGTTTGTGTTGCCTGGGCAGAGCCAGACAAGGACATTTTACCCCAGCGGGGTGTTGGTGTGGAAACCCCTCCCTCTGCTGCTCCCTCACCTATGGGACCATCCTGGGAGTGACCAGGGCTCAGTGACCTCCCAGCTACAGGAAAACACTGTGAGGAATTACAGGTAAAGAAACACTTGGGTGTGGAAATACTTGGGTGTGGGGTGCTCTGCACTCAGGTTTATTTTGGAGGTGCTTGACACACCACACAATCCATGCTCCACAAGATCTCTGGGCTCGTGCCATTGCAAGTCCTGTGCATTGAATACATTTATTTTATTTATTTTTAAACTAAATGCCACATTTCCTACCTGGCTGCTGTTCCAATGCAATTTTCTTCCTTAGCAAATAAAGGAAATAGCTGGGTAAGTATAAATGTGTTTCTTAACAGCCTTGTTTTGTGACAAAACTGCCACTAAATCTTCCCAGGACATCGGGCTCTGAATATTCGAGTCACACTTGGGCAGCAGAGCCCACTGCACGCAGCTTTCATTCCAATATTTCCCTCAGACACAGCCTGTCTCTTGTGTTTTTCTGATCATTGTTTAAAGAACTGATGAAAGGGCTGAAAACTTTGCAAACTTTCCTTTTCTTGGGTCTCTCCAGCTCAGTCTTTCATCACTAAACAGTGGAGAAGGAACGTCTCTTCTGAACTGCAGTGGGAGCGAGGAGGAAGAGGGGAAGTTAATGATATCACCAAACTGAAACTCTTTCAAGTTGCCTCTAATTGCAGAGGGCACAGGGAGCTCACTCAGCTTTAATTCTCTGATCTCTTGCTCTCCCCAAGGGATGAGTTTTCCTCTCCTCCCACGTCGCACGCGATTTTCCTGGGGTGTTGAGCCTGGCAGAGGGAAATGAGGTGGATTCCTGGCTCCTGCTCAGGGCTGCTCTGCTGTGCAGAGCCATTCCTGCTGGGATTTGGGCTGTGGAACAGCAGCCAGAGCTGTCCAAAGAGGGCAGGGCCAGGTCAGCAGAGCTCTGGGTGCTCTTCACCCTCCGTGGTCCCACCTTCATCACCTGAGCTTTGCCTTTTCTTAATAACGTAGCAGTAGGGTCAGACATCCTCCAAACAAAGCTCTTCCCACTGGATTTGCAGTGGTGGGACCTTCCATGGCTGAGCTGTGAGCAGACCCCACTAGGCAGTTGGGGTGCCCTGGCCCCACACTGGTGGTTGTGCTGAGCTGGGGCACAGCACCCCCCCCTCCATGGGATTCTTCCTGCTCATTTAGGCACCTGTTGAGCTGTTCTCCCTATATTTTTATCTTTCAGGCAAAAAGAGAAAGGTTTTAGGGCAGGATGGAGAGGATGTGAGAGGGCACATTGCTTGTTTGAGCTCCATAACAAAGACCAGTGTGCACACAGAAGCATTTTGGGATTATTTTAGGAGTCTCCTTGGAGCAGTTGGTTTCCTTAGATAGAAATTCTGACACTTTTTGAAACTTTGTGAAATACTGTATTTGTTAGAAATGCCCATCTTTCCATCCTGCCAGCCCTGGTGCCCGTTTGGTGCCTCACCTGCCCATCTGTGCACTGGTCATCCCAGAATCCCAGACTGGTTTGGGTTGGGAGGGACCTTAAAGCCCATCCAGTCCCACAGGGACACCTTCCACTAGCCCAGGTTGCTCCAACCTGGCCTTGGACACTTCCAGGAATCCAGGGGCAGCCACAGCTTCTCTGGCCAAGTGTTACATATCCAAGTAGTCCAAAGTTAAAACAATAAAACCCCCAGGACTCCCCCAAAATTCCCACTGCTCACTGAGGAGCTTCAGCTGAGCTCACCAAGCCTTCCCTGCCCCTCTTTGTC
>NW_020916038.1:0-1303 GCF_003984885.1 Neopelma chrysocephalum | reverse complement strand
CCCAGAAATTTTTGGTTCAAGCCCCTAAAAGGCTCCTGAACCTGCTGCAAGGGGGTGATGCCCAGATCAGGTTATGGGATTGTCCTCGGGGTGCTCATGGAATTTTTTTATCTTTCCCTTAAAGATTCAGCTCCTAAAACCAAAGGATTTTTGGGAATCTTTCTGCTTTCTTTTTCTTTTCCCGTTAATTTCACAGTGACTGTGATCAAAAGTCCCCTTCTTATCTTGGACAGCAGAGATAAAACACAGCCCAAAATTGCTCTTTGGGGAAGTGGCAAAGAAATCAGGACTATGAGAAGTTTGGGTTTTTTAGCACTTGACAACTCTGTCCAAGTCTCTTCTGGTCTTAATACATAGAAAAAACCAGATTTATTACAGAAAAAAAACTGAGAGGGAGCACTAAACCATGTCCCTGTGCCAGAGGGGAGCAGAGGGCTGCAAATTATTCCTTCCTTGCTCTGGGAGTTTCCAGTTTGGCAGCACAAGAGCCAAGGAAAGGTGTGATGGACATGAAGGAAGCACAAAAGCAACGTTCCAGCCATGGAGAGCCTGGATGTGGCACAAGTGCCACGTCCAAGGAAGGCAAATCCCTGTGGGAATGGAAGTTTTCCTCTCCTCCCTGCCTGTGGATCCAGGATCCTGTCAGACATGAGGCCAAAGGGTTGTGGGACATGAGGGAAGAACATTCCAGCCATGGAGAGCCTGGATGTGGCACAAGTGCCATGTCCAGGGAAGGCAAATCCTTGAGGGAATGGAAGTTTTCCTCTCCTCCCTGCCTGTGGATTCAGGATCCTGTCAGACCCGAGGCCGAAGGGTTGTGGGACATGAGGGAAGAACAAAAGCAACATTCCAGCCATGGAGAGCCTGGATGTGGCACGAGTGCCATGTCCAAGCAAGGCAAATCCTTGCTCAATCCTTGTGGGAATGGAAGTTTTCCTCTCCTTCCTTCCTGTGGATCCAGGATCCTGTGAGACCTGAGGCCAAAGGGTTGTGGGACAGGAGGGAAGCACAACATTCCAACCGTGGAGAGCCTGGAGGTGGCACAATTTGGGTTTTTTTTTAGCACTTGACAGTTTTCTAACAGTCTGTTCTGGGCTCAGTGCATAGAAAACCACTTTTATTCCTCTGTGAGAATCAGCAGAAGGAGAGTTAAAACCCACCAGGCCTCATCCACTCCGACTTGGCAGCCGCTTCCAAGGGCCTCGAGCGAAACAAACCCTCAAAAAAAAAAAATTAAAAAAACGAGCAAAACAAAGTTTTGTTTCCAAATAAACAAGTTTTCCTCTCCCCTCAGGTATGGGGC
>NW_020916037.1:0-1255 GCF_003984885.1 Neopelma chrysocephalum | reverse complement strand
AATCTCTCATTTAAACTCATTAACCGACAAAAAGGAACAAAAAGAGACATTTTACCAACATAATTCCTGCCTTGGTGACCAACTAGGAACATCCAGGATAGGATTCTCCAACCTGAGCTGTTCACTGCTCTCATAATCCCTGAGGATTGAACTACCCAGAGCAGCTGGAACTCATTCCATCCTCATCCCACCACCTGAAATCAATTGGATCAACTCTGTTTTTTTTCCCCCACCCCTTTTTTTACATTAATTGGCCACACCTGGAGCCCTGAGGAGATTTGGGGAATTTTGGGAGCGAGAGAAGCCTCCGAGGGAAATCAGAGCCGGTGTCCCCCGAAGGGACATCTCCCAGCTCCAGGGTTTGGAAGGAGGAGGTCGAGGTTATCGTGGCCCTGCAGGATTTAATCCCTCTAAAAGCACTGCCAGGAAATCCCTTCCAAAATGAGCCTTCCCGAAATTTCCTCTGCGTAAATTCCTGCCGTGAATTTCTTGGAATCAAATTATCCGAGGGATAAATGTTCTCTCCAGGGGTTCAGGGCACCACACAGGTGAACTCAGGACAGTTTGTCCTCCCCTCCTGCTCTCCTGGACCAGGTGCTGCTGGAAGGGCTGGAAATTCCTCCCTGGGCTCCCCAATTTTGGGATCAAACCCCCTCTGCTCCTCTTCCTTGGTGTTTATCCCCCCTCAGCTTCCCTGGGCTGTTTTCTGCCAGAAAAATAAAACTCCTCGGGGGGAAGAGATCTGGGAATGTTGTTTATATCCCTCTCCTTGTTCAGAGACAGCCAAGCAGGGAAGGGGGACACAACAACATTATCCAGAGGCTGATCAATCAGTTTTGGTTCGTTTTCCCATATTTTTTCCCCCCTTTTCCCTTTCCTTTGCCCCATAGGAGGCCAGGGGTGGGCTGATGTTCTCTGGGATCTCTCAGCCACTGAAGCAAACCCCAAATCTCCCAAATCAGCCTCGTTTCTGGGGCTCATTTTCCCGATCAACACCCTCCTTTTTTTGTGAGCCTTCCCCAGCAGCTGCTCCAAAAGCAGCTCCAGGCCCAGCAGATTCCTTGGAGAGCATCAGGAAGGCCCAAGGCCAAGGGAGGGCTGGTGATCACCTTGCAGGAGAGCAGGAATCACTGGTGGGAAGTGGGAAAGGGGGTGCAGGAAGGAGGGGGCTCAGGAGAAAAAGGAACTAGGAAAATATTACAATCCCGGAAGGGTTTGGGTTGGAAGGGACACTAAAGATTGTCCTGGGCAGGGA
>NW_020916036.1:0-1228 GCF_003984885.1 Neopelma chrysocephalum | reverse complement strand
CTCAGCCTCCCAGCTTGGAGTGCTGCGTGCCAGGAGGGTTTGGGGTCAGTGGTGAGCGGCACAAGTGTGTGCAAGGCCCTGTTTCTCTCCCTAACTGGGACAAGCTGACACTTTATTACCTCTCTTTATTATTCCTCTGCATATGGGAACCACCTGTGAGCACTCAGGTGGCTTCAGGAAGGTGTTGCTAAAACCAGGCCCTGGAAAGCTGGATTTTCATCCCAGCCCTGTGAGTTATCCTGGTTGTGCCACTTCCCCGACGCTGCTGCTCATCCCACCCGTTCCCTTTGGAACAAGTGGCTCTGCAGGGCTCTGTTTGCACCCCTCACACAACCCCACAGTCGATATAAGGCTGATATTAAACCCACCCAAACCCAACTGATGTGTCAGCCCTGAGCTCGGAGCTCACCCCGAGCTCGCGAGGCTTTGGGGAGGAATTCCAGCTCCATTCCGTGTCAGATGGTCAGAGGCATCACCTTGGCCACGCAGGGAGCTGCTTCCAGCCTCTCCTGCTCTCCTGGGTTGTTAATAACAGGCAGGGATTTGTTTCCTGGCTGCTGAGCCTCTCCCCTGCTCCCTGCACACGGAGCCGGAGCCGCTCCGTTATTATCCCGCATTTCCCTCTCTCCAGCCGTGCCTGGAACTCCCTGAGCACGGAGTCCTCTGGCACCTGGCTGCTGTTCTGCCTCCCATTTACAGCTCTGCTGTCACCACTCTCTGCCACGGGTGACAGAATTCCAGCAGAGCTCCAGAATTTTCTCCTCTTTTCGCTTTTTCCCCCCCCGCGGGAAAACCGGGAGGGGACCAAGGGGCTGCGGCGCCTGGAGCTGGAGGAGGTCGGGCTTGACCCGAGCACAATTGTTTTAGATTGCACAAATCCGTCATTTCTGAGGCCAAGAGGTGCCATTTCCCACACCCAACCTGACATTTTGCTTAATGATGCCCATATAAATTCACCCGGTAATTCCCGGCTCAGGGATGGAGTTGGGCTGTTTTCAAAACACAGCAGCCACCTGACCTTTGGGGATGGATCCCATGATTAATTGCCAGGTCAGGTTTTATTTCAGGGAGGGTTTGGTTGACTCCAGCTCTCAGATACCAAGGCTGGACACGCTTTAAAATTCCCCCCCTGGCTGGTCCTTGTGCTCCAGGGTCCCTCACCCAGCAGGGACCTTCCTGAGCTTCCCCCCAGCCTGATATTTATTGAAAATAAATATATCCAATCGCA
>NW_020916035.1:0-860 GCF_003984885.1 Neopelma chrysocephalum | reverse complement strand
TCTTTGGTGAGAAACCTTCCCTGACACAGCTGGTTCCCTTTCAACTTATCTCCAAACCCACTTCTACCCCAGATCCTCTCACTCCCAGTCTGTCATTCTCTGATTCCATCTGTGGCTGCTACAGATGTACCACACTCCTGGAACACCAGGGTTTGCCTCCTGTAACCCCAGACCCAGGGAGATGTGTTGAGAAACCAGTCCTAGAGGTGAGGTTTCCCAGGGGGGCTACAGGTCACTGCAAGGATGAAAGTTTTTTTGTTCATTAATAAAAAAGACCTCAATGCAAATGGGATCTGCTACTGCAGTCCTAATAATGTGTCTCAGAGCTGATCTGGGACAGGAAGTATCTTCTGCAGCCCCACTGAAAAGAAGTTAGAAATGATCAGCCTCTTCAAGGAGCTCATAATCCCCAAAGAGTCCTGAGGAACCCAAGTACTGAAAAAGGACCTCTGGAGAAAGTTACCAAAATCAAAGAGTTTGCAGGAGGCCTGGCTCTGTGGTCCAGGAGGAAAAGGGCCAGGTCAGATGGGGCTCTGAGCAACCAGATGTAGTGGGAGGTGGCCCTTCCCATGGCAGGGGGGTTGAATTGAGATGATCTTTGATGTTCTTTCCAACACAAACCCCTCTATGATTCTACAAAATGAGAGAAGTTTTATCCCAGTCCTAAATGTGGAGACTGCAGTGATGCAATGCCATATTAGTTGTTTGAGTTCCAATGAGTACAAAGTGCAAATGCTTTTCTTTTTAGAACTCCAAAACCTTTCTATTCATCTTTGGAAACACATATTTCTTCTCACTCTGGAACAGGGCATGTGGCTTTCTTCTGTCACTCATGAACACCTAAATTCCATCCTGCTACT
>NW_020916034.1:0-670 GCF_003984885.1 Neopelma chrysocephalum | reverse complement strand
CCCCCCCAATGTCCCCAATGTCCCCAATGTCCCCTATATCCCCTCTATCCCTCCGTATCCCACCTGTCAGGGCCAGTACGGAGTCGTAGCTCTTGCACTGGAGCTGCCCCGTGTCCCCAATGTCCCCATCACCCCCAATGTCCCCTATAGCCCCTGTAGGCCCTCTAACCCACCTGGCAGGGCCAGTACAGAGTCGTGGGTCTTGCACTGGAGCTGCCCCGTGTCCCCAATGTCCCCTATATCCCCTATATCCCCTCTGGCCCCTATAGCTCACCTGGCAGGGCCAGCACAGAGTCGTGGGCCTTGCACTGGAGCTGCCCCGTGTCCCCAATGTCCCCAATCCCTCCCAATGTCCCCAATCCCCCCTGATGTCCCCAGTGTCCCCTATAGGTCCTCTGTCCCCTATAGCTCACCTGGCAGAGCCAGCACGGAGTCGTGTGCCTTGCACTGGAGCTGCCCCGTGTCCCCAATGTCCCCATTACTCCTGTATCCCCCTGATGTCCCCAATGTCCCCTATAGCCCCTATATGCCCATAATTCCCACCTGGCAGAGCCAGCACAGAGTCGTGTGCCTTGCACTGGAGCTGCCCCGTGTCCCCAGTGTCCCCATTACTCCTGTATCCCCCTGATGTCCCCAATGTCCCCTATAGCCCCAATGTCCCCTATAGCCC
>NW_020916033.1:0-1381 GCF_003984885.1 Neopelma chrysocephalum | reverse complement strand
ATCCTGTTGTCCCGTTATCCCAACCCTGTTATCCCATTATCCCATTGTTCTATTATCCTATGATCCCATTATCCCAACTTTGTTATCCCAACCCTGTTATCCCATTGTTCTATTGTCCCATGATCCCATTATCCCAACCCTGTTATCCCAGCCCTGTTATCCCGTTATCCCAACCTTGTTATTCCATTACCCCATTATCCCTTTATCCCATTATCCCAACCCTGTTATCCCAACCTTGTTATCCCATTGTCCCATGATCCCATTATCCCAACCCTGTTATCCCATTATCCCAACCTTGTTATCTCAACCTTGTTATCCCAACCTTGTTATCCCGTTATCCCATTATCCCAACCCTGTTATCCCATGATCCCGTTATCCCAGCCCTGTTATCCCGTTATCCCATTGTTCTATTGGCCCAGGATCCCGTTATCCCAACCCTGTTATCCCGTTATCCCAACCTTTTTATTCCATTACCCCGTTATCCCTTTATCCCATTATCCCAACCCTGTTATCCCAACCTGGTATCCCATTGTCCCATTGTTCTATTGACCCAGGATCCCGTTATCCCAAACTTGTTATCCCATTATCCCGTTGTTTTATTATCCCATGATCCTGTTATCCCAACCCTGTTATCCCATTATCCCATTATCCCAGCCCTGGTATCCCATTATCCCATTGTTTTATTGTCCCATGATCCCGTTATCCCAACAGTGTTATCCCAACCCTGTTATCCCATTACCCTGTTATCCCAACCCCGTTATCCCAACCCCGTTATCCCGTTATCCCATTGTTCTATTGTCCCATGATCCCATTATCCCAACCCTGTTATCCCATTATCCCAACCTTATTATTCCATTACCCCGTTATCCCATTATCCCAACCCCGTTATCCCAACCCTGTTATCCCGTTATCCCAACCCAGTTATCCCCTTACCCCGTTATCCAATTATCCCATTATCCCAACCCTGTTATCCCGTTATCCCCTTATCCCAACCCTGTTATCCCATTACCCTGTTATCCCATGATCCTCTTGTCCTGTTATCCCAACCCTGTTATCCCAAGCCTGTTATCCCGTTTCCCAACCTTGTTATTCCAACCCTGTTATCCCATTACCCTGTTATCCCATTATCCCATTATTCCAACCCCGTTATCCCAACCCTGTTATCCCGTTATCCCAACCCTGTTATCCCGACCCCACGATCCTGGTCCCATTATCCCACTATTCCAATGCTCTTATCCCGGTCCCGTTATCCCAACCCTGTTATCCCAATCCTGTTACCTCCTTATCCCATATTCCGCTATTCCCGGTATTCCCAGTATTCCAGCCAGGAGACCTACAATTCCCTGGCTCCCTGGGCCCCTTCTCCCATAAAAATCCTGGA
>NW_020916032.1:0-580 GCF_003984885.1 Neopelma chrysocephalum | reverse complement strand
CACTGCATTGTTGAGGTTTGGAGGGACCTCTCAAGATCTCCTAGTCCTGACCCCTGGTCAAGCAGGCTCGGCTAGAGCAGGTTGTCCAGGATCATGTCCACTTGGGGTTTGAGCCTTTCCAGCAATGGAGACTCCACAACACCTGTGGGCAACCTGGGCCACCCTCATCCCACAGCCTTCCTAAGGAGGTGAGGGACAAGTCAGCAGCACACTCTCAGGGACAGCTAATGAGGAGAGGAAGGAACTAAGACCTGTATCTGGGCATGGAGCAAAAGGGAAACAAGGCAAAGCCCTTCTGGTCTCACTGAGAACCTCTGATTTTCTTGTCCATGGGCTCTTCTCCAGCTGTTCCCTCCAGACGGCCAGGGCAAGGACTCATCCCTAAGAGCTCTCTGCCAGCATGGGCACCAAAGCAAACCAGCTGGAGGCTCTGCCCACCTCCTTCTCCTTTTTAGCAGAGCAGTAGGGGGAGTTGCCTTGAGGGACAGAGCTGGAAACCCACCAGAGAAGGGAGCAGGATGGACACTGCACAGGACATTTGTCCCCCTCTCCTCTGCTCTCCTGAGACCCCACCTGCAGT
>NW_020916031.1:0-3225 GCF_003984885.1 Neopelma chrysocephalum | reverse complement strand
CTGAGGGAGGGGCGAGGCAGAAACCAAGTGCAGAACCTGCAAGGCAAGTTGCTTGTGGTGGCCTGAGTGGCAGAGGCAGCTGCCAGAGGCAAGGGGACAAAGGCCTGGGTGCCTTTGGGCCTTGCAGCCCTGCCAGAGCCCTTGGCCATCTCTCCTGCAGGCTGTCCTGCCCTGGCCCTGCTGCTGCTCTGGCCTTGCAGGCTGCACACACCCCTCCTGCTTTCCCACCCCCCTCCCAGCAGCATTTCCAGACCCTCCCTGATGTCTCTGCACCAGCTCTGGCTGTTGCCATGTGCAGTTGGCCTTATTACCTTGGATGCTGAGCCCCTGTGCCACAGGACATCCCTCCCAGAGCCCAGGCCCTTCTCCTGGGGGTCACTGCAGAGCTGAGCAGATCCAGGTCACCTCCCATTCCTCTGCCAACCCCCTGGGCCTGCTCTGGGCCCTGCAGGTCCTTGCCCTGCTCCCAAGGGCTGTGGGGGTGGTTAATGGTCAGGACTTGGGGTTTAGAGCTCAGGGTGGGGATTAGGCAGAACTGTGGGAGGTTTGTTGTTCTGCTGGCAGTGTCTGGTTCATGATTAGGGGGAGAGCTTTTTGGGCTGGGTCAGAATTAAGGCTTGTCTTTTCATACTGGTAATACAGGTTTGGGAATGGGGTGGGCATTGGAGTGAAAATAAGAGTCTGGAGTTCTGGGTTTGGACTTTTTCTGGCTTGGAATTAGAGCAGTGGACTCCTTTCACTTGGGAGGGGTAGCACTTTTGGGTAGTTTTGGGGCTTGAGACTACAAAGAGGGTAAAGGCCTAACAGGAGTGTTTGCACACTCAGTGTTTCAGCACCCTCATCATTACCTGAACGTGGTTTTACCTCATCAAAATCTCTGTTGGCCAAGCCCATCTTTCCTTCACCCTTTTGTCCCAGTTCCTCCTAACCTCCTCAGAACTTTCATCAGGATGGGCTCAGCTTTGTGATGATGCTGTGCAACCTCATGGAATCAAGGAGCCACTGTGAAACTGCAGAACCTCATGGAATTACGGGGCCATTGTGACAGTGCGGAAAGCCATGGAATCAAGAGGCCACTGGGACACTGCATGGAGCCAAAGGAACCCAGGGGCAGTGGGCAAGCTCCTGAAATAAAGGGGCCATTGTGACACTGCAGAAACACAGGGAATCAGGAGGCCATTGTGGCACTGCAGGGCCTCTTGGAAATAAAGAAAGCCTGGGCCACAGTGGAATTTCATGGAATCAAGAGGCCATTGTGACACTGGGGAACGTCATGGAACAAAAGGAATCCAGGGACACTGTGGGACTTCGTGGAATCAAGGGGCAGTTGTGACACTACAGGGCCTTATGGATCCAAAGGAACACAGGGAAACTGTGGAATCTCGTGGAACCAAGGGACATGCAGGGCCTCATGGAACAAAAGGAGCCCTGAGACATTTCAGAGCCTCCTGGAACCAAGGTGCCACTGTGCCTCCCCAGAACTCCATGGAATCAAGCAGAGCCGCTGCCTCCCCCCCGCTGCCGCATGGACCGGAGTCGCCGGCTCTGCCCCGCTTGGACACCTCTGGAGTCAGCATGTTCTTGGGCAGCACAACTGATCTCAGACCAGAGAGTTTCCCAGAGTTTGCTTTGCCCCCTCTTTTCCCCATGGGCCAGGGCAGCCTCTTTCCATGGCCCCTCTGCTCACACAGGGTGTCCTGCTCTTCTCCTGGCACATCCCATCTCCCCACAGAGCCTTTCCCCAGGGGAACACGTCTGTGCTGGCCTCAGCAGCCGTTCCTGCACCCCCTGCCCGTGCTCCCCACAGCCCCCGAGCTGGGAGGGCTGCTCTGCAGAGCAGGGGGGCTGTGGGGCCCAGGGCCATGGGGGACTCTGTGGGGCTGTGCTGCTCAAGCTGGGAGGCAGAGCCAGCTGATGGTGCTCCCTGCCATTGACCACCTCCCACAGACGCTCCTGTGTGGCCATGGAGGGGGGCTCAGAGGGGCCCTGCCTTGTTCCAGAGCTGGGACATGGCTTTGGGGGCTGCTCTTGATCGACCTGGGGAAGTTCACTGAGGGGAACACAAGTCATTTGCAAGAGTTTTCCCTGTACCTGCTGTGTCCCCTGGGGTTGTAGAGCTCTATTTGCCACTTCACAGCAAGATTTAGTACTTTATCTCTGGGTGACTCCACCCTGGGCAGGATTCTGCTCCAGGCCTCCATTCCCTGCTGACTGGATGGGATGGGCTGTCCCTGGAGATCCTCTGTGCTCTCCTGCACTTCCTGATTTCCTACAGACAAGTCCTCACCTGCCATCAGAGCCCTCACAAGCTGCAGAGCCCCAGGCAGGCGACTTGGAGATCATTTGTCATCTCCACTGGCCATCAGCCACCAACACACAACATCTGAACCAGCCCTCAGTCCCTGCAGTCCCAGTGGGTCCCTGACCTCGCTGCACTGTCTCCATGGAGAAACAAGCAAAGCAACAAGACTTTTGAGAGTCTATTCCTTTATTACATTCAGAGATTGTGATTCCTGCTTTACAAACTAACACAGGGAGGTTGTTTGAAAAATACTTTGCTGCACAAACTTTTATTTTCTTTAAATGCACACAGAGCATGATTCCTGATTTGTACATTTTGTGGGTCAAATAAAAGAGGTACACAATGAATTCTATATGGGATGAGGAATAAAATTTCAGTGTTAATGTCATCAACAGAGGGAAAAAATAGGAAAGCCCCCCACCCCCACAATTATCAAAAGCTTTAGAAGGCAGGCTGGGCCTAAATGAGTTACACGATGAGTGTTTTGCAAAAGAAATGATGCAGTTTACTGCTTCTCAAAAAACATTTAGTCATCATTTTCCTCAGGGCATCCTTGAGCTCCTGGTTCCTCAGGCTGTAGATGAAGGGGTTCAGTGCTGGAGGCACCACCGAGTACAGAACTGACAGGGCCAGATCCAGGGATGGGGAGGAGATGGATGGAGGCTTCAGGTAGGCAAATGTTGCAGTGCTGACAAATAGGGAGAGCACAGCCAGGTGAGGGAGGCAGGTGGAAAAGGCTTTGTGCCAACCCTGCTCAGAGGAGATCCTCAGCACAGCCCTGAAGATCTGCACATAGGAGAAAACAATGAAAACAAAACATCCCAAAAAAGGAAAAGCACTAAAAGCAAGAAGCCCAATTTCCCTCAGGTATGTGCCTGAGCAGGAGAGCTTGAGGATGTGTGGGATTTCACAGAAGAACTGGC
>NW_020916030.1:0-556 GCF_003984885.1 Neopelma chrysocephalum | reverse complement strand
AGGCTTCTGCCCGATCGTCGTTCTAACTCTATGCAGGACGCCAGGGAAGCCACTGCCAGCTGTGCCTCCCCCCGCGGCGAGCTCTCCCCCCCCCCCCCTGCTGCCGTTTTTCCCGCCGCCGCTTCTAAAGCTGCTGCCCTGTTGCCGCCTGGAGCCGTACCCGGCCCCGCTGTCCTGCCGCATGGAGCCGATCCTCCCACCTTTCCTGTCCTCGCGTCGACCCGGGAGTCGCCCCCTTAGCCAGAAGCCGCGCCGTTTCCGCCCGCCGCTGCCACGGCCCCTCCCCCCCCGCCGCCGTGCGCTGCCTCCGTGCGCTGTTGGCACCGCCGTGCCTTGCCTTGCCTGCCCGGCCGTGCCCGCCGCCGCCTGCCCATTCGGGAAAGTGATTCAGTACGGAGTGCTCCAAATTCCAAAGATAGGAGCTCAATTGAAATCCCTGAAAAGTTCAGACAGAAATACAACTGGCAGCAATCCAAGCCATTTGCAGAACAAAGACTTAACTAACAGCAAAACTGACACTAAGCCGAGTCGTAAATATCCTACAAATATCACCCTG
>NW_020916029.1:0-593 GCF_003984885.1 Neopelma chrysocephalum | reverse complement strand
GTGCCTCATTTGTTGGATAATTGAGGAACGTTGACTGAGGAGGGGCCCAAGGGAGGTGAAACCGCTCAAGAAGGAGGCATTTACAGCCCCTCAACACCAAAGGTCCCACTCTGGACCATCCAAATTGTGCGATCAGCAGCTCATTGGAAGAGGGAAATGTCCCCAACCTGGTGTTTGAGAGAGAGATGGATGAGAGATGTGACCAGGGTGCCTGAGGTGCCGCTGATCCCACCTGGACTGTCTCCTTCCTTCCCCATGAGCAGGGCTGGGAGCACCTGGGGAAATTCCTCTTGTTCCTGCAGTCCCTTCTGTGGGATTTTTCCCACCCTCTGGTTCCCAATGGATTTTGGGCCTGGCCGTTCTCCTCAGGCCGTGACCCACAGGGAGGTGTTGCAGTGACACACAGAGGGAAAGGGGAGGAGAAAAGGGGGCCCTGTTCTCCCCACATTTACATCTCCCTTCCCAATGTCCTGGTGCCCTGGGCTTCCCAGAGTCCCTCAGTAGCTGCACGAGGTGGGAGGGGAAAACCAGACTCAGCAGGAGGTTTCTGTCCTGTTGTCCTGGTTTTGACTGGGATAATGGACTGCTTTACA
>NW_020916028.1:0-549 GCF_003984885.1 Neopelma chrysocephalum | reverse complement strand
AAGAGAACAGCACCAATCCTGTCACCTAATTGCAAAGAAATTACTGTAGCTCACCGAAAGTGTAAAACCTCCAAATAAACGCAGAACGGCGTTTATTTACAAGCACCAAGTTACAAGCACCAAGTCTTTCAGTGGTGCTTGTAACTGCTGCTGAGCTGCAGCGCATGCCCTTATGCTCAGTCACAGGGCACCAATTCACAGCAGGTTCAAATGTATGCTACCTTCTCCGAAGAGGCCCTGCTGCTCTCCTGTCACTGCTTCAGCAACAGAGCCCTCTGGCTTTCCCACCTCCTAGGAGTGACCATCTTTCAGCCACTACTTTAACTGCTGCCTTTGCTGCTCTCCTTTTACCGTCTCCCTCCCTCCCACAGCAATCAAGGTGGGCTGAGCCCATCCCCTCAGACTACAGTCACCTCCCTGCTTACCTATCCTAGGCTATGGAAAAAAACCAAGAAGCAGCAAACTGGAATTCTAGCCTAGGCCATACCTGGCCAGCCTATAAAAGTTGTTCCAGCTCAGCCTACAGCTAGGAAGGTATAAATCAGCCTC
>NW_020916027.1:0-1105 GCF_003984885.1 Neopelma chrysocephalum | reverse complement strand
CAACTGGGGGACAACTGGGGGGACACTGGAAGGGACAAATGGGGGATACTGGGGGGACAACGGGAGGAGACCTGGGGGGACAAGGGGGGGAAAAATGGGGGGGCAGCTCGGGGAGTGTGGGAGGGACAACTCGGGGACGATTGGGGGGTAGTGGGGGGACAATGGGGGGAAAAATGGGGGGCAACTCGGGGACAACTGGGGGGGGGGCTGGGGGGGACAACTGGGGGACACTGGAAGGGACAAATGGGGGACACTGGGGGTCACAGGGTCACCCCAAGGGGCACGGGGGACCCAGGGGAGCCCGGGGGGGATCACAGGGTCCCCAAAGAGCGGGGGGGGGGTCATAGGGTCTCCAAACAGTACGGGGGGGTCACAGGGTCCCCAAAGAGCACCGGTGGGGGTCAGAGGGGCACCCTGGGCAGCCTGGGGGGCGGTTCCACCACCCCAGGGGAGCCCGGGGGTGGTCGCAGAGCCCCCCAGGTGTGGTCGCAGAGCCCCGGGGGTGGTGGCAGAGCCCCCGGGGGTGGTCGCAGAGCCCCGGTTGGTGGTCGCAGCCCCCCCCCGATCCCCGGTGCCCCCCCGCAGGCGGTGGCCGTGCACTGCGCGCTGGGTCAGGGCCGCACGGGCACCTTGCTGGGCTGTTACCTGGGCACCGAGCGGGGGCTGAGCGGGGCCGAGGCCGTGCGGGAGATCCGGCGGCTGCGCCCGGGATCCATCGAGACCCCCGAGCAGGAACGGGCCGTGCTGGAATTCTGCGGCGACCTCAGGTGCGGGAGAGCCCCGGGAAACAGCCCCGATAGCGTCCCAGATAACATCTCGAATGGCTCAGATAATAGCCCGAATAGTAGCCCAAATGGCCCAAATAATAGCCCGAATAATAGCCCAAATGGCCCAAATAATATCCCAAATAATAGCCCAAATATCCCAAATAATAGCCCAAATAATAGCCCAAATGGCCCCAAAAATATTCTGAATAATAGCTCAAATGTCCCAAATAATAGCCCAAATAATAGCTCAAATGTCCCAAATAATAGCCCAAATTATAGCCCAAATTATATCCCATATAATATCCCAAGTATCCCAAATATCCCAAGTAGTATACCAA
>NW_020916026.1:0-345 GCF_003984885.1 Neopelma chrysocephalum | reverse complement strand
CCTGCCCCCCTGCCCCTTCTCTCCCCACAAGGCCCCCTGTCCCCCCCCGTCCCCCGCTCCTGACCGGGCCGGCCGCGCTCCCCACGTGTCCCGCCCGGAAGCCACCGCTCACACATGCCCGGGCAAGTCCCGCCGTGGCCACGCCCCCTGCCCCCCTATTGGCTGAATGGCGGGTGATTTGCATGCGGGGGCGGGGCCCGGCAGAGCTGAGCGGTGGGCGGGGCTTCTGGGGCCCCGGTTATAGCGCGAGGGGGGAATTGGGACTGTCTGAGGATATCTGGGGTTTATATCCCAGACACTCAGGGCTTCAGGACTCTCACTTGGTGGGGAGGGCACCTTCGGGGT
>NW_020916025.1:0-359 GCF_003984885.1 Neopelma chrysocephalum | reverse complement strand
GTGACGATGAGGTTGAGTGTTATGGGTGAGAACAAGGCTGACATCCTGGTGGGAGTCTGTTCTGGACCAGCCAACCAGGGGGGAAGAGGTGGATGAATTATTCTGTAAGCAGCTGGTGGATGTTTCAAGATCACCAGCCCTTGTTCTAGTGGGAGACTTTAACCTGCCAGATGTCTGCTGGGAACTCAACCCAGAGGAGAAGAGGCAGCTTGGGAGGTTCCTGAAGTGTGAAGGAGAGCTTGTTGTCACAGCTGATGAGCAGCCTGCCAGGGGTGGGCCCTGCTGGACCTGCTGTTTACAAACAGAAAAGGACTGGTGGGACATATAGTGGTCAGAGGCCGTCTGGGCCACAGTGACCA
>NW_020916024.1:0-2109 GCF_003984885.1 Neopelma chrysocephalum | reverse complement strand
ACGTGTGTCTGGATTCAGGGGGGTCTGTGTGACCCGTGTCCAGACAGATCCATGTTGATCCATGGGGATCCACGTGGGGCCAGAGAAACCCAGGCCCTCGGGAGTCCTCGTGGATCCATCTGTGCCTGGATCCCTGTGGATTCCTGGGTGTCTGTGGATCCAGGTGTTCCTGGATCCACGTGGATTCCTGGGTGTCTGTGGATCCAGGTGTTCCTGGATCCGTGTGGATTCCTGGGTGTCTGTGGATCCAGGTATTCCTCTGGATCCATGTGGATTCCTGGGTCCACGTGGATTCCTGAGTGTCTGTGGATCCAGGTGTTCCTGGATCCCTGTGGATTCCTGGGTGTCTGTGGATCCAGGTATTCCTCTGGGTCCACATGGATTCCTGGGTGTCTGTGGATCCAGCTGTTCCTGGATCCAGCTCCACGTGGGTCTCCACAGATTCATATTCCCAATGTACAAAATCCCAGGTCCAGGCAGGTCCCTGTGCATCCATGTATTCCTGGGTTTCTGTGGATCTCTGTATTCCAGGGTCCATATGGGTTCCTCTGGATCCATCTGCTCTTGGATCCGCGTGGATCCGCACAAACCCCGGGCTGGACGAGCCCCTACGGAATGTGTGCATTCCTGAGTCTGTTCGGATCCCTGTGGATCCGGGTGGATCCATAGAAACTCCGGCCCAGACAAGTCCTTGTGGGCCTGGATGTTCCCGGGTCCCTGTGGATCCACCTGTCCCCAGCTCCATGTGGATCCATGGAAACCTGAGTCCACCCGGGTCCCTGTGGATCCCCTCTGGTCCCTGTGGATCCCCATCTTCCTGGATCCACCCATGTCCCTCTGTGCCTCTGGATCCACAGGGACGTCTCTGGGTTCCTGTGGATCCCTGTGTCCCTGGATTCCTCTGTGTCCCTGGATTCCTCTGTGTCCCTGTGTCCCTGGATTCCTCTGTGTCCATGTGTCCTTGGCTCCAGCCAGTTCCTCTGTTCCCAGCTCTGTATCCATGTGTTCCTGCTGTATCCATGGGTGTTCTCAAGGGATCCACCTGTGCCTGCCTCCCTGTGTCCCCCTGTATCCCTGTGTCCCCTGTATCCCTGTATCTCCCTGTGTTCCCCTGGATCCCTCTGTATTCCTGTATCCCTGTGTTCCCTGTATCCCTCTGTATCTCTGTCCCCCTGTCCTTGTGTCCCCCTGTGCTCCTCGTGTTCCCTTGCTTTGTTCTGTGTCTCTGTGTCCATTGTATTCCTGTGTATTCCTGTGTTCTCCTGTATCTCTGCATCCCGTGCATCCCTGTGTATTCCTGTGTTTCTCTGCATCCGTGTCCCCTGTCTGTATTCCTGTGTCCGTCTGTGTCCCTGTATCCGCCGTATCCCTGTGTCTTTCTGTATTCCCATGTTCCTCTGTATCCCTGTATCCCTGTATTCCTGTGTCTCTTTGTATTGCTATGTTTCTCTGTATCCCTATATCCTCTGTATCCGTGTATTTCTGTGTCTTTCTGTATTCTTGTGTTCCTCTGTATCCCTGTATCTCCTGTATCCCTGTATTCCTGTCCCCTCCCAGTTCCCACAGCCGTGTGTATCCGTGTATTCCCTGTCCCAGCATTCCCGGGGTTCCCTCACCCATCCCTGTTCCCGCAGTGAAGCGGCGCCGGGGCCCCCCCAAGGCTCCGGATCAGGATCCCCCCGGGAGCCGCCCGGCCCGGACCGGGAGCGCCCAGTTCATCCGGGAGCTGCGGGGACGCACCTTCCCCAGGTGAGGGGGGACACCCCCGGGGGAGGGGGACACACCCAGGAGAGGGACACACCTGGGGCAGGGGGGACACCCCCAGGGCAGGGGGACACCCTCAGGGGAGGGAGGACACCCCCAGGGCAGGGGGGGACACCCCCAGGGCAGGGGGGGACACCCCAAGGGCAGGGGACACCCCCAGGGCAGGGGGGACAACCCCAGGTGAGGGGGGACACCCTTGGGGCAGGGGGACACACCCCCAAGGGAGGGGGACACAGCCTCAGGGCAGGGGACACCCCCAGGGCAGAGGGGGACACCCCCAGGGCAGGGGACACAGCCCCAGGTGAGGGGGGACACAGCCCCAGGGCAGGGGGACACCCCCAGGGG
>NW_020916023.1:0-1244 GCF_003984885.1 Neopelma chrysocephalum | reverse complement strand
TGTGGCCAACAACCCTGGACACCTCCAAATCCTCTTCCTGCCCCTCACACAGAAGGGATGCCCAGAGAAGGGACCTCACCCCCTGCCACTCAGCCCAGGACAGGGCCCAAAAGGCCACAGGTATCCAAACCTTAAAAGCAGGAGGGCCACCAAAACCCCCCCAGAGCACAGTCAGCAGGAAAAGTCAGGTCCAGTGTCAGGCTTAGCCAGGTGGAAGCAAAGGGGAGAGGGATGGAAGGGGAGGGAAGGGGCAACACCTCACCCCAGGCACATGGGACAGCCCAGAGCAGCCTGACAGGGCTGGGATGCTTTGGGGCCCCTCCTCACAACACACCCCCAAACCACAGCACACCAGGGACACGGGGGGACCTCACTCATCACACCCCACCTCTCCAAAGCTTTGCTCACATCTTCAGCCCTGCCTGACACGCACCAGCAACTCCAGCCTTTGCCCTCTAATACTCACAGATCAAAGCTGCTGCCAAGGTCAGATGGACACGGCCTCAAGGGCAGGACGTGGAATCACAGAATTCCACAAAGGAATGTTCGCACCATGACACAAGAGGAGAGAGGAGCACAGTGAACAATCACTAGTAATTATAATTTTTTATTCACAGGTACAGGATGTTACAACTTACAGGTTATATGTTATGAAACCTCATGGCTTGAATGCGGAAGGAGGGAATTGGCATCACAGACAAACCTGGGTAAAAAGGGATGGAGCCCAATTTGGTGTTTATTTATTGCATTTCTTTAGGAGGTCAAGAAATAAAGTTAAAATGACAAAGTACCTAGTGATAAAAATTTCAGAAATCCAAATGGACCATAGCAATGGAAACTGACCAGCCTGAATTCAGCCTGAGCAGCCTCAAGTTTTCCAGGTCCTCTCTCTTGATCTCAATCACAATTCCAGGGGATGAGCTCTCTTTCATCCCTCAAGAAGTGTTCCAAAGGACTATGACCTTTCCAAGTTGATGGAGAGTGGCCTCCCCAGGATATCAAGTGGCTCCCTCAGCATTCTTGGGTACAACACAATGACTGATGGACATCCAGTCACACAGAACAAGAGGATCCACAATCCACAACACATCCAGAAACCACAGCACACGAGGGACACAAAATCACCTCACTGATGACATCACACCTCTCCTGGGCTCTGCTTGTTTCTTCAGCCCTCCCTGACACACATCCAACAAGCCAACCCTCCCAAATCCCAACTCATCAAAGCTGCCGCCAGCTGACAG
>NW_020916022.1:0-765 GCF_003984885.1 Neopelma chrysocephalum | reverse complement strand
CCATCCATCCTCCCCAACCAACCCACCAACAAACCAACCAACCTCCCACCTCTCCACCCCCCCATCCAACCGCTCCTTCTCTTCCTCCATCCCTCCCCCGTGTCCCCTCCCACCATCCCTCCCTCTTTCCCCACCATCCCTCCCCCGTGTCCTTCCCCACCATCCCTCCCTCTCTCCCTCCCTCCCTCCCCACCATCCCTCCCTCCCTCCTTCCCTCCCTCTCTCCCCACCATCCCTCCCTCCCCATCATCCCTCCCCTCCCTCCTTCCCCATTTCCCTCCCCAGTCCCACCTTCCCTCCACCTCCTCCACGGTCTCAGGCAGGGCCATGTTCCGTGTCTCGGGCAGGAACGTGGCCACCAGCCCGGACACGACGGGGGCGGCGCCGTAGATGACCAAGGGCAGGGCCGGGAAGAGCTCCCCCGCCATCTTCACCAGCGGCGCAATGATGCTGCCCAGCCGCGCCAGGGTGTTGCCCAGGCCCATGCCCGTCTGCCTGCGGGACACCCGGAGCTCCTGGGGGGGGCCGAAGGGACCTCCCTCTGCCCCCCCTGAGCCCCCCGGGGACCCTCCCCCTTACCGGATGACGGTGGGGTAGAGCTCGCCCGTGTAGAGGAAGACGCAGTTGAAGGAGGCGGCCAAACAGCCCTTCCCGAGGACGGCCAGGGCCGTGCGGAGGGTCCGCAGGTCTGGGGAGGACAGGGGGGGACAGGTGGGGCTCACCTGGGGGTCACCACGTGGGGTGGGGTGGGGTGGGTGGGGTTGG
>NW_020916021.1:0-1153 GCF_003984885.1 Neopelma chrysocephalum | reverse complement strand
GAAACAGGACCTATCTAAAGATTGATATTGATACTTTCTGTTCTTTTCCATTTATTGGTTTTAACTTGTCAGAACATCATCTAGGAATGGAATAATGCTTCAGTTTGGTATTTTTGACTCTTAAAGATCCAGGCCATGCTAAATTTGATGTATTATTATTGCCAAGAGTGGACACACACCTAAGCTCTCCCACACCCTTGTGATAGCAGATATAATAAAAGAGATTAATTATTTCATATCTTCAGAAGTTGGTTGTGGTTGGTTTTTTTCTTGTTAAATGTTCAAGCAGTTCAACAGTACTGGCTGTTTCATGGCAGGATTACTGAGATTGTTTTCATATTGGTCCATCTCATTTTATTTTTAAAGAAACTTCCAAAGCAGAGAAAACCAAAAAATAACCCACAGAAGGAAGGTTTAGCCAAGCTTATATGAAAATAATACTTGATCTATACTTTCTCTCCCACAGAAGCACTGATATTTCACACTATGTCTGAGGGCAACCAGGCTTCACATTTCAATAACTAGAAGATTTCATTTACCAGCAATACCTCTGGAGACATTCAAGCATCTCTGGTGTGCACTCACCTTTTAGATCACAGGGTTATTGCACGTCCAGTCCACGTCCATATTTATTAGGAATACCTCATACTATATGTAGATTTCCTACATATTTTCAACAAAATCAAGTATGTCCAATTGCAGAAACAACACATAACAGCTACACTCACAGTGCCCTGAATTCCTCTGTGATTAACCTGACACAGGGACTGTGAAGCTGAGTATGCTGATATCACACAATCACACACCCTGCACTCACAAGTCAGCCAGTGGCCTTATGCTAAGAGTATCCTGTTGTTATGAGGAGCTTCTTGTAAGTCTAGATGTAGCTAAATGGCCACTGCATGCAAAAGGGGCAAAATGGTTTAAGGACAAATGGATTTTCTTCATGATGTCATCATAATGACATCAACTCAGGAAAAAGTGCCGTTTTTGCAATAATATATGTTTTAAGAAATCACCAGTATTTTGGTTGGATTTTGGGAAGCCAATCTGTTTGCTGATATGGAATTCCTTATGCACGTTTATAAATATTACCTTAGAAATGTGAAAACCATGTGAAGGGCTGGATACACAGACAGCTGCTATACACTGC
>NW_020916020.1:0-1666 GCF_003984885.1 Neopelma chrysocephalum | reverse complement strand
TAAAAGATAGATCAGAAGCTATATTTTAGCAAAAATGTCTCTTAAGTGCTGTTGTCTGACACTATGAACTCCAATCAATGTGTCAGTATTTTGGAATTTGAAAGGAAATAGGGATCAGACCTGACAATCCAGAGCTGAAATTTGATGCTCTGGTCTTTTTGATAAACTGACAGGCAGTGAAAATTGCACACGTCTGCAGGGAATCAGGAGAAAAAGAGAGACAGTTTTGTAGAAAGTCTGCTTATGATTCACAAAGACATGCATTTTATCAAAATGGATTGCTTCTGCAGTGTGTGGCAGGTTGCCTTCCTTTTTGAATGGAGGCTTTTGCAGCTTGTAAACTTGTGGGTTTTGTACACATCTACAATATACTGTGACTTACATCGGCTTACAATTTCATTTCAATTGCTCTCCCATTCTTGAAAATGAAGCAAAATTGATAAAAACAGAAAATGAAAAAAGAAGTAAAAATTTTACCCCCAAAGCTTTTTTTTTCTAAATATATGTTCAAATTTGACAAAATGGGTTATAAAGACTATTCTTGTCAATAGTTTAAAATAACTGAAAAGAATTTTTCATGTTTCATCTTCCTAAGCGTTAAATCCTTTGGATTTATGTAATACTTTTCATCTGAGACTCTTAAACCATGCTGCAAATGCTCAGTCTTAAAATATCTTATTCAGACAAATACTGTTATACCCATACTGCAGGCTGGGAGACTGAAAGGCTGCAAGATTGGGTGACCAGCCTGAGATCTCATGGAAACTGGGAGTCTCCTGACTCCCAGGAGTCCTGAGTTTAGGATGGCATTCAAGATGTTACACACATTTTACCACTTTTAAAATACTGGAACCAAATCCTGAATCCTGCATAAAAAACGTGCTTAAATGTGCTTTGTGTGAGGGAACAAAGAAGTTGCCTTGTGGGACAGGTTTACCAATCCACTGAGTTTGGTGTACTCTCTCTGGGAGCAGCTAATACTTACAAATGCTTCACCCACTCTGTGGTGGTTTTTTGTGGTTAATTCATTCCTGGAATTTATCTTAGTCCTCTAAATACAGGGATTAAAATCCCTTTCTTAAATTCCCCTCCCCGTTAACTATTATAACTCAATTTTGTTTTAGACATATAAATAAGTTTTGTGTGTTTAGGCAGGGTGTGTTGGAAGTTGAACTCCTTTGTTTTGCTAGAATCTCTGACCTTTAAAACACTTCTCTTTATAGTTTATTTAAAGTTTTAAAAGATCCCTGGCTCTACTGCTTTATGTTGTTTTAGCTTTAGTGTATCATCTTACAAGACAGTAAATACCACCACTTTTCTTCATTAGAAGAGTATTCTTAAACACCTTGTTAGATAAGAAAGTTCTCACAATTTAGTAATTTGTGGCCTTATGTTCCTGGAGACATAACTCTGAAAACCAGACTTCCTAATAAACTTGAAGAGATGGCTAGACAGGCTAGAAAGTTTGGCTTCAAGGTTTTATTGGCCATTTCTGAAGCTGGAGTGCTGTGTCAGTTCGAGACGACTGTACAGCTGTGGGGACAGAAAACAGAACAGCCAAGGGGGAGCTGCAAGAAACTGGTATAGCAGAATGTGAGGAGGACAGGCTCCTTAAAGGGAGTTTGTCAGAACTCATCCACCCAAATATGGTTCAGTCTGACTAAAA
>NW_020916019.1:0-706 GCF_003984885.1 Neopelma chrysocephalum | reverse complement strand
TGCAACTGTGCTTCCCCGGGAGACCTCTCCCCGCTCCCGCGCTGCCCTGCGCCTGCGGCTCCGCTCTGCCCCCACCCCCTCCCCGACTCCCCCCAGCCCCGAAGAAACATATTGGGGGAGGAGGATGGGGTACTCTAGGGGAAAAGTTTCAACATTACTACAGTCCAGCTAGGGATATGGGGAAATTCACTCAGAGGTTCGAGACAGGTTTTAAATCAACAAGAGTGAACCCTTTATTAACATGGCTTCCCCCTTATATAGGGGGAGCAGAGAAGTTTCTAGAACAGTGGTTTTGGCATACCAAATATGGAAAGGGTAGGAGGGGCCTACCCAAAAAGGAAAGTAGAGGAGGGGTTTAGAACTCCATAAGGATTAGGTGGAGGGTTCATAAGGAAACAGGGATATGACAGGACAAACAGTTTAAGGGAATTTTTACAAAAATTATGGGGTACAATATAAGAATTCTATTTTAACATTAACTGTGTCAATAAAGTCCATTGCCTCTGAGAATATTTTGTAGTCTTAAATGACATCTTCATCTCTTGTCGCCTCTTTTAGGGCCTCGATCCGTCTTCAATATTGCAATTCCTCCTCTTGCTCATCTCCCACACCTCAACACCCACCCCACCCTGGCATCTCTGACTGATCCCTCTGCAGAGCCTTCCCACCCTCCAGGAGATGCACGTGCCCGGGGATGGCACTCAGG
>NW_020916018.1:0-3552 GCF_003984885.1 Neopelma chrysocephalum | reverse complement strand
CGGCACCGCCCCGCCCCGCCCCGGCGGCACCGCCCGCGGCCGCCACCGGGCCGGGGGCGCGGGGCACTGCGGGGCGGCGGCGGCCGGGACACGGACCGGGACACGGACCGGGACACGGACTGGGACATGGAGCCGAGCACGGACCCGGGGTCGCGCTGCCTGCCCTGCCTGCAGTCTTGCCCGCTGCCCTGCGCTGCCTGCTGCCCTGCCCGATGTCCTGCCCTGTCCTGCCTGCAGTCCTGCCCACTGCCGTGTTTTGCCTTGCTCTGCCATGCCGTGTCCGCTACCCTGCCTGCAATCCTGCCTGTTGCCCTGCCCGCTGCTCTTCTTGCAGTCCTGCCCACTGCCATGTTTTGCCTTGCTCTGCCATGCCCTGCCTGATGCCCTGCCTGGTGCCTTGCCCTTCCTGCAGTCCTGCCCACTGCCCTGCCCGCAGTCCTGCCTGCAGTTCTGCCCGCTGCCCTGCCCTGCTCTGTCCTGCCCACAGTCCAGCCCTGCCTGCTTCCCTGCCCTTCCAGTAGCCCTGTTTTCAATCCTGCCCGCTGCCCTGCCATCAGCGCTGCCTGTGGTTCTGCCTGTGCCTCTGCTTGCGGCTCTTAAGCCCCTTGGCTGGTCCCAGGGCTCCCACCCAGCCCTGGGTGACACCTGCTGCCGGCCCCACACTGCTCACTCTCCCTCTTGGCCCTGCAGTGCCTCAGCATCCAAGAAATTCCTTTCCAGGACAGAGGCGGGGGGGGCGGAGGGATGCAGTTTATTTAGAAAACTGGATTTCCTCTAGTGCTAAGGTTCCCTCCCGCAGCTGTCCAGGCTGGCACTCATGGCTTTCCTGGCAGCCTGAGTGTCTGTCCCATGCCAGGACCAGAGAGGGAGCTGTGGGTGTCTGTATGTCTGCAGGATGGAGAGGGGGCTTTTCTCTCGGTATCAGCAAGCAGCCTTCTCTGCTGGCATCAGGATTTCTGGAAGGGCTTCAAAGCCCTCAGCTCCTTGTTTTGTCGGTGAGATGCTCTCTATCAGTATAAAGCCATACCCAGGCTGCTCCCCAGGCGCCTGCGGAGATGGGGCTGTGCCCGCCTGCCTGTGGAGCCCCCGAGAAGCTGAGCTGTGATTCCAAGATGTGAGCTACAGCCTTGCCACTAATGAAAGAGGTTTTTCATGCAGCATGACAGGCGCCGCATCCCTCCCGCTCCTGGGGCTGGAATGCCGCTCAGAGAGGGCCTTTTGCTTTCCCTTTCTCTTGCTGTTTTATTTGCGGCAGCAGATGTTCGCGGTGACGTGACAAGACAGGTAGCTGGTCGTGTGAGCTACGCCTGTGCTGCCAGTGATGCAGCCTGCTCTCTGCAAGCCCTGCTGCCTGTCCCCTTTGGCTGTCCCCTCCCCAGCGGTGTCAGGTGGCTGAGAAGAGCAGGACTAGCAGTGGGGGTGGGAGCCTGGAAGTTCCTGAAGGGCTGGGGGGAACAGAGCTGCTGATACGAGAAGGGTGGAGCATGTAGTCACAGGACAAGGGGGAATGGCTTCAAACTGAAAGAGTAGTTTTAGATTAGATATTGGGAAGAAATTCTTCCCTGTGAGGGTGATGAGGCACTGGCACAGGTTGCCCAGAGAAGCTGTGGCTGCCCCATCCCTGTGAGTGTGCACCCAGGTTGGATGGGGCTTGGACCAACCTTGGATAGTGAAAGATGTCCTTGCCCATGGCAGAGGGATTGGAACAAGATGATCTGTAAGGTTCCTTCCAACCCAGGCCAGTCTATAATTCTATGATGATTCTATGATACAGCCCAGTGGGATGGCTTGATCTGTCCCACAGTGCTGATTTGGAGCCCTTTGTGAAGTTTCCCTGTGCCTGAGGACTGTCCAGGTGTCCCCTACTCGAGGGAAGAGCTCAGGACCCCCTGCTCATGTGTCTCGTATCAATAACGCCCATTTGAGGAGTCAATAAAGCAGACACGATGTGAGCTGGTCCCCACGGTTCAGCAAACTAATTGAGCTTCTTCCACTGACCTGGTTTCCAAATCTTGTTAACTTGCTGCCTTCAGAACAACTTCAAATTTCAACCACAGACAGGCTGGGATTGCAGAGGCCTTCAGAGGAGGACAGGGTGCTTTGGTGGAGCTCAGGGGGCAGTGTAGAACCTCTTCTCCTTTGTCCCCTCCCAGCTGGGTGGTCCTGGCTCTGCAGAGCTGCACTGTGGGGAAGGGGGAGTGGGCACTGCCAGCGGAGCCAGTGGGCACGGTCTCAGGTGCTCCCCGTGGTGGGATCTTTGAGTTTTGGTACTGGTGAGATGGCAACAAGGAGCTCTAATCCTCATCGCCTCCCCACCTCAGCCAGCAGCTCCTGAGAAGGGAGTTGGTCCTGTCCATGCTGTGGGGCAATGGCCGGAGCCCCTCACCACCAGCACTGTCCCAGGGTGTTTTGGAAATCCCATTTCCTTTTCTTTGTTTGAGGAAACTGGCTGCAAAAGCTGCCATAAAAGGATGTTAGGGATGCCTGAGACAAGAATTCAGAAGTGAGGAAATGTCAGGATGTTAACGCAGCCTCCTTTCATCCCTTTGTGTCTGTGCACTGCAACACACTTTTTCACAGCAATTATTAGATGCGTATTTTTCCCACAAAGCGCCTGCTTCATTCAGCACCTGGCATGTTGCACAGAGCTCAGGCTGGGAAGAGGAAGGTGCTGCCTGCAGGACCCCACATCATTCAGTGAAAAGAGACACAGTAGTGATGAGGGTAAGAGGACAGAAGGAAAAAAAGTGCTAATTTCATTTCATTTTGCTGATGGCTTCCCTGGACACTGGGTTTCTTATCCCTGCCTCTGTGCTCTTGTGAGATACTGAGAGTCACCTGAACCAAACTTCCCCCCCCAGGTCGATAACTCTGTTCCTTCTTTCCCTGATGCCTGACTGGAACACCAGCTGGCTGATCACTGGAAGAGGTGGAAGTTTCTGACTGCATGTGGAATCACCAGGAGTTGGGCTCAAAATGTACCTTTTGCTACACCAGCAGCAGGAATTCTGAGAAATCAGGCTCACCGCCTGTCCCACTGGTGGCTTGGGAAGCCACCAGCCATGTGTTTCTGTGTGAGGCTACGCTCAGCCACTGTCCCTATGAAGGGATGTTGGTCCCCAGGGCTGGAGGGCAGCCATCCTGCCCCCTCAGAGCAAGGTGTCTGAAGAAAACCCCCAGGGAAGGGGCTCTCTCCTCACTCCTGTGTGACTTGGGGACCAGGTGAGGAATGGTGAGGCTACAAGAGAAATATTGGATAGCAGGTCCCAAGGCCAGGAGAGACAGGGTTAGGAGAGGTCAGAGTGTTAAAAAATCACATAAGATCTCTGTCCTCAAGGCGCATGGGGGGATGGTCCATCAGCAGCCTTAGCTCTGGCTTTTCTGGTTCATTTGAAGCCGTAGCATCCCTTCCAGCACACCTGGGTACAGACACACTCACATACATGTTTGCAAACATGCAGTACATAGACCAGCTTTCAGAGGTCTACCTGTAGGAGCTCCAGGATTTCCACCCACTTTCTTTCCCCTTCAACTGGAAGTCATTTTGGTGCA
>NW_020916017.1:0-1520 GCF_003984885.1 Neopelma chrysocephalum | reverse complement strand
ATGCCAGGAGCCCCAGGCATGGAGCCAAGACCCCAGGCTATCATGTGCAGGCACTGGAAGGCTGCAAAAATGCCTGAACAGCCCTTCAATGAAGCAATTTTTCCCAATATCCAGGGTAAATATCCCTGGTTCATCTGGACATCATTTCCTCTTGTTCTGTCCTTGTGGCCTGAGAGAACACACTTGGCTACAACGTCCTTTCAGGCAGTTGCAGAGAGCAGTGAAGTCCCCCCTGCACCTCCTTTTCTCCAGGCTGAGCCACTCCAGCTCCCTCAGCTGTTCCTCATCAGATTTGTGCTACAGACTCTTCCCCAGCTCCATTGCCCTTCTCTGGACTCGCTCCAGCATCTCAATGTTTTTCTTGTCATGAGGGGCCCAAAACTGAACCCAGGATTCGAGGTGAGGCCTCAGCAGTGCCCAGCACAGGGGTCAGTCACTGCCCTGCTCCTGCTGCCACACTATTGCTGACACAGGCCAGGTGCCATTGGCCTTCTTGGCCTCCTGGGCACACGCTGGCTCATGTTCAGCCACTGACAACCAGTGGACCCCTCAGGTCCTTTTGCAACAGGCAGCTTTCCAACCACTCTGCCCCAGCCTGGAGTGCTGCAGGGGGTTGTTGAGACCCAAGTGCAGGATTGTGCACTTGGCCTTGTCAGACCTCATGCTAGATTGTCCTCAGTCAATTGATCCAGCCTGTCCACATCCCTTTTGCTCAGCCTTCCTACCCTCCCACACATCAACAGGCCCACACTACTTGGTATCGTCTGACTAAGGGTGAACTTGATCCCCTTGTCCAGGTCATTCATAAAGATGTTAAACAGAGCTGGCCCCAAAACTGAGCAATGGGAAACACCACTGGTGATTGGCCACCAGCTGGATGCATCTCCATTCACCACCACTCTGGGCCCAACCATCCAGACAGTTTCTTACCCACTGAACAGGGCACCTCTCCAAGGGACAACACACCAGAGCAGGAAGCACAGAACAGGCCAAGTCAGGAAAAGAAAATTCTCAGTGCCCTTGGGTGGATCTCATCTGGCATCATAGGCTTGGGAGTGTGTAGGTGGCACAGCAGGTGCCCCCCTGGTTTATGGGGACTTCCTTCTGCTCTTTGTCTTCCAGCTCAGATGATTCAGTACCCTGAGGACAACTGCTCTGACTGTTGTTAAAGTCTGAGGCAAAGAAGGCATTAAGTACCTCAGCCTTCTCCTCATCCTTTCTGGCAAAGTTTCACCTCACATCCAATGAAGGATGCAGATTCCACTGGGCTCTCCTTTGCTTGCTGGTGGACCTGTAAGAACAATTCCTGTGATCCCTTATGGCAATGGCTAAATTAATTCTAGTTGGGCTTTCACCTTTCTGACTTTCTTCTTGCATAACCTAATGATACCATTGCAGTCCTCCTGAGTTGCCCGCACCTTCATTGAAAGCAGCTAACTTCCCTTTATTTTTCCAGTGTTCCAGCAAAACTTCCATGTTCAGACAGTCGGGTCTTCTTCCCTGACATGGCATTTTTCAGT
>NW_020916016.1:0-802 GCF_003984885.1 Neopelma chrysocephalum | reverse complement strand
AATGGTTGAGAACTGGGGCAAAACCAGCCCAAGGTCAGGACCAATGTCCCAGAGCTGGGTTTAAAGGTGGACATTTGGGGGAAGGGTCTGGGGTTTGGGGACAGGTGGGGACCCCACCAAGGGCGTCGATACCACCAGCACCATCAGCATAAGCACCATCACGTTTGGCACAGAAATAGGTGTCGGAATCCTCGTCCCTGAGGACGTCACTGAGCTCTGCCCGTTGTCCCTGGGGATGCTGAACCGGCCCTGCACCGACGGCGCATATCTGGTGGTACCACCACTCCAGTTGATCCCAGCAACGTATTCCAGCCCCTTCCCGGGGCTCTGGCGCACCCAGCTCATGGCGTAGTCGTCAAAGGTGAAGCCGGAGGCGCGGCAGAGGAGCCGCAGGGACTCCCCCGGGGCCTTGAGGTGCCCCCGGACTCCACCAGGGTCACGGCCGCCCGCAGCCCTGCGAGGGGGGGAGAAAAGGGAATATCGGGATGAGCTGGAGGATCCCGGGGATTTTTTGGGATTGGGGTGGAGGGTCAGAGGCGCCGGGACCTACCTGGGAGGGCGGCGAGGGGGAGGAGGAGCGGGAGGAAGGTGGAGGCCATGTCAGAGCCACGGCACCTCCAGCTTCACCTTCATCAGCTACACCATGAACTGGGTGCGCCAGAGCCCCGGGAAGGGGCTGGAATGGGTCGCTGGGATCAGCAAGGATGGTGGTACCACCAGATACGCGCCGTCGGTGCAGGGCCAGTTCACCGTCACCAGGGACAACGGGCAGAGCTCGGTGACGCTGCAGATGAACAACCTC
>NW_020916015.1:0-616 GCF_003984885.1 Neopelma chrysocephalum | reverse complement strand
AAGGGAAGGATCCAGGGAGAGCTTGGAGCCCCTTCCAGGGCCTGAAGCAGCTCCAGGAGAGCTGGAGAGGGACTGGGGACAAGGGCTGGAGGGACAGACACAGGGAATGGCTTCCCACTGGGAAAGGGGGGATTTAGGTGGGATATTGGGAAGGAATTCCTGTCTGGGAGGGGGGGGAGGCCCTGGAATGGATTTCCCAGAGAAGCTGTGGCTGTCCCTGGATCCCTGGGAGTGTCCAAGGCTGGGTTGGATCCCCCTGGGATGGTGGGAGTTGTCCCTGCCTGTGGCAGGGGTGGAACGGGATCATCTTTAATGCCCCTTCCCACCCAACCATTCCCTAAATCCCTGATCCCCGCGTGCTCCCAGCCATCCCTCACCCCCAGCGGTGCCGGGGCCGTACTGGGAGGCGGCAGATTCCCAGTTCCCTCCCCATCATCCCGTCCTGTCCCTCCGGCAGGTTCCTTTTCCTTCCCCCCCATCCCGCCCGTGGTCGGAGCAGGAAGGAGCCGCGCCGGGAGCATCCCGAGGATTTGCGGCCCCGGCGCTTCCCAACAAACGCCTTCATTCCTTCCCGCTCCAGCCGCGATTCCATCGGCTCCCGGCGCTCCGGTGTCAC
>NW_020916014.1:0-2403 GCF_003984885.1 Neopelma chrysocephalum | reverse complement strand
ATGCAGCCAAATAACCTGTTATAGGATACCCATTGCACTGTACTGATTTCAGAAATTCCTCCGGCCGATGCACATGCTTGGACTGACTCCCAACCCCTCTCTGGGTCTTTGCCCTGCACTTATCTTTCTGAGAGCCGGGGATGTAAATCCATCTCTGATGCAAAGGAGGGGCACCTAGGCTGGCTCAGAGGTTCCTGCCGTCGTGAGATCACTCGGAGTCAACTACGAGAAAGAAAACCACACACAATGTCTGAGTAGTGTGGCACGTGGCCCCAGCCCCAAAGATCCCTCTACTCACTGTCACTGAGGCAGGTCCTCGGGTCGCTGGCTCTGACTGGAGTCACACGCTGTGGCTGTCATCTTCTGGGATACCTGAGCGAGCGAGAGACAAAATTAGAGGGCATTTCTGAAGCTGCCGTGGATCCCCGCTCCTCCTGCTGCCTCCCCGACTCGCCTCCAATGCCTGGATGCTCCCAAAGGTTAGCCGGATGGCACCTGTGATCACTAAAGCTCAGTGCTTCGTTGCTCATCCTTTTAATACTCAGAGATTACCTACAAGGACAGCTCGAGAGGACCGAACCGTGCTCATCACCTCATTGTGAGTTGGCTTCAGCCCTGTGAGGCTGCGTACATCTCCTGCAAAATAACCCAGAGGCAAATGCCAGTACTGAGATACTGTCCAAGAGTATGCTGCTCCCATGGCAGTTTCTGTCTGACACCCCTTGACCGTGTCCTCTTACAGGCAGGGTCCCCATCACGTTGGACTGTACATTAGAAGTCGGTGCACTGCCTGTAAAACAAAAATACAAGTATGTACACAGATTCACCAAAAGTACACCACCTGCAAAACAGCATCTAGTTCTGTCCTGCAGTCACTGCTCACCTTGCTCACTGGGCTCACCTTCCCTCTGGTGCCTATTGTCTGCTGGGCTGGGGGCTCCACATCTTAAAAAAAAGAAAGAAACAAACAAACAAAAAAAACCAAAATAACAAAACTAAACCACCAAACCATCCAAATGATCAAGTAAACCTAGGCCCAAAAGTCATGTCTTCGCTCTGACCTCACATGACAACCCACCTTCTCACTGTGCCCCTCTGGCCTATCTGTTTATCTCTGCTTTACATCCGGTCCCTCTGACACTGCAAAGAAATGAGTTACCAAAGTCAGCCGGATGGACCTTGAGACCTGAACGGCTCTGCCTGCACACCCTACTCCACTGAAGAAAAGTAAACTGCTCCTCCTACGTGTGCCAAGGGCCTGTTAGGGCAGACCCTTTCCCCTCTGCTAATTTGAAAATCCCTCCCTCCTAACCATAACATTGGACCCAGCTCTCATCCCCTCTCCAGGTGGTAGTCCTCCACTTATCTTTCCCATAGCTGGGGATGTGAATCCATCTTTGATGCAAAAGGAAGGATGCCTGGCTGGCTCAGAGGGTCCTGCGATCGCTGACTCGGTCAGCTACGAGAAAGAAAACTGAAATTGAGGCAAGAGTTCGGCAGCACATGGGCAACAACCCTGCAATTGGCTACTCACCGTCCCCTGAGCTGAGAGGTTCTCGGGCCACTGGCTCCAACCCGAGTCAAAGGCTGCTGCTGTCACCATGTGCTGTACCTGGGTGAGGGAGAAAATAAGTTACATGGTGTTTCTGAAAGTAAGGGAGACCCCAGCACCTCCTCACTACCTCCCTGACTCCACCTGAATGCTCCTCCTTTGCCAAAGGCAGGTCGGAGGGCACCTGGGACCAGAAAAGGTCGAGCCTTAATTGATGAGCCTCGTAGTACTAGGAGATTACTGATGAGGACAGCTAAGGACCATCAAACCTAATTGGCAGGTGGCTCCAGCCCTCTGAGGCTGCACACATTCTCTGCAAAGTAAAAAAGCCAAAGGCAAATGTACATACTGAGATACTGCCTGAAAGGATGGCTTTCCTGGGGTACCTCCTACCTACCTCTCCTCCACAGTGACCTCTTACCAGCAGGGTCCCTGAAGCATTGGACTGTCTGTGAGAAGGTGGCAAAACCCCTGGAAAACACAAGAAACAAAGCATGTGCACACATTCACCACAACACCTGTAAAAGACCAGCTAGTTCTGGCCTGGAGTCGATGCTCACCTTGCTCACCGGTGCTCACCCGGATCACCTCCCCTCCGGTGCCTAGAGCCTCCTGGGCTCAGGGCTCTGCATCTGAAAACAAAGAAAAAACAAAGCAAAACAAGAAAATCCTTAACACATCAAGTAAACGTGGGGACAAAAGCCACAGCTTTGTGCTGATGTCAGGTGATGACCCACCTTATTCCTCTGCTCCTCTGGTCTCTTTTCTGTTTAGCTCTGCTTTACAACCTGTCCCTCTAGCATTGTAAAGAAACCCTAACCAAAGTCACCCAGATACATAGGGAGAGCTGA
>NW_020916013.1:0-1540 GCF_003984885.1 Neopelma chrysocephalum | reverse complement strand
CTGCTCAGAAGAGTTGGTTCATCCTCCTTTTCCCCTTCTCCTGAGGGGAGAAGATCATTCCTCAGAGGAATGATCTGAACATCCACCAATCCATCCACGAGGAGGCTCTTTGCCTCTGCTGCTGTGGTGGTGGAGTTGTTTACACTGGGATCTCCTGCCTTCCTGGAATTTGCCTTCCTGAGAGACAAGTCCTGAGGGATCTGACAGCACCTTGAGGAGTTAATTCCCTATTGTCATGGTTTGAGATTGGCTCCCCCTCGAGAGAGGGGGACTCAGAGGTGGTTGGGTGCCAGGGCAGTGTTCCCTGAAGAGCCAATCCCCACTCATGTTGTTCGCTTCTGCTCAAAATCATATATACACAGCCACCGGAAGCTGTTGGCAGGTTCTGCTGTTGGTGTCTGCTGCGTGTAGGTGTGGAAGGCCAGGGGGTGGCTGGGCTCCTTCTTCCCCCTCCAGGGGGAGAGGGGAGCCCTGCGGCCCCTCCAGCTGTGCCTAGGCCAGAGCAGAGTTAGAGGCAGCATTTTGAGTGTGTGCAGTGAGGGAAGAGACTCACAGCACCTGAACCTGACCTGAGGTAAGAGGAGAGGCAGGCTTTTGTAGCCAAGCCTCTTCCCCCTCCTTTTCTACAGCTAAGCTGTGGAGGGGGGCTTTTCTGTCCCTCCACTGGAAAGTGGAGGAGAGGCTCAGCACTGAAGCTGAGCCAAGTGGACGGGCCGTGGAGGTAGGCCCGGTGCTCGGGAGAAGGGTCCCAAGCGAAATTGGAGACGGACCCCCAGAGAGAGAGAAAGGGGCCCGGAGGATGTCTCTGCCACGCAGGACAACTGAAAACCCGAGGAGAAATCCACATGCCAGGACGTGGACGCTTGATAAACAGAACTACACTGCAGCAGCCTACGAACCGAAGTATGAGAGAGAGAGAGATCACACAGCGGCAGGAGAGCAAGGACTCAAAGCGATCTTCTTGGACTTCATGAGGAGGAGAGACTGCAACAAAACAACTGGAACTTGGTGAGGGGGGAGCGTTCGGGCCCAGAACACTCCCACAGAGGGACTGGTTACTTTCCAGCCTTGAAAAGGCTCTTTCCTGGACTAAACTTAAAGGAGGGGCTTGAAAGGACTGGCTGATAGAAATGTAATATATATATAGTTGTCTTTAGCTTGTATAGTATTTATTTGTGTAAATAAATGTACATACTTCCCCTTCCCCTATAGAAGCCTCTGGCCTGAAAGTTTCTCTTCAGTAGTGTTGGGATAATTGTAGGAGGGAGTGGAGAAGCCTGAAAATTGGATTTTTAGATTTCTAACGTGGCTCAAACTGCCACACTTATTAACACCAAGGAAATGACTCAGCACACGAAAGAGTCACAGTTTCACTTCCAAGAGAAAAGAAAAAAAACAAAATAAACCACCCATAATCCAAAGCGGTGAATTATTAACTAAGGGATTATCTCAAAGTACAGTGCAACACCCATCATTTTCCTTCAAAAACATCCTCCAGCCACAGCCTGCAGGAGAAGCCTCTCCCACGGCCACGGGAACA
>NW_020916012.1:0-767 GCF_003984885.1 Neopelma chrysocephalum | reverse complement strand
CCTTTTGGGTGCCCGCACCTGCACAGCTCCCACCCCTCCGGGCTGCCAGGCACAGCGGCTGCAGGCTGCCCACAGGGCTCCTCCTGCACTTGAACTCCCAGCTCTTCCCCCACAGCAGCAGCAGCACAGGAGGAACTGCTGCAAACCTGGCCCTAAGGACAAGGGAATTCCTGAGGGACCTTTGGAAGGGTCTGGCAGAAAAGCTCACAGACATTTTCTGTATGAATGAAAAAGAAAAGGGCAAATGGTGAGGGGGCTTGGAGCTGAGCATGGCATTGTTTCCAATTAGCACCCAGAGTGAAGCGTGAGGAGCCCACCTATCAAACTTGCTTAGAAGTACAAACTCAGCCTAGAATACAAGCTTTTATATCAGGGTAAAAATGACCAGCATTAGGCTAGGGCTTCTCTGTGTACACAGCTAAAAGAGGATAATGAATTCCCTGTTAATTCAAAGCAAAGAGTCCCTCTCTCACTCCTTGGCCAGCAAGGAACTGAACTGTATCGTGGGTACAGTCCCATAGCACCCTGGGAGCGGAGCTGGATTTGTGGTGAGGGCTGCATCCCTCCTGATCTCCCTGGACTGGAGGTGCCCTGGGCCCTGCAAAGCCCCGTGTGCAGGGTTGCCTTGAGCAGCTGCAGAGACAGAGTGGGTGGTGCCCGTGCAGGGCTGTGGGCAGGAGGTGTGGGAGAAGGGTAAGGCTCGGCTCTGGAGTTTGTGAGCCTGGTGGGAAAGGAGGTGAAGTTTTGAGGGAGCCCCTTTGGGTGTC
>NW_020916011.1:0-352 GCF_003984885.1 Neopelma chrysocephalum | reverse complement strand
CCCACGCACAAAACCTCCCCACTGCAGCCACGTGCCCCGGTGACAGCAGTGACCCAATTCCCGTGTCACCCCGGGGATGCTGCAAAAGGGGGTCTCTGGAGTCTGTACCCACGCTCAGCACCCTGGCACCCACCGGGATGTGACCCCAGCACCCGGGGAGACACTCTCACCACCCGTGGGTGGGTGATGGGGGGGGACACACGGCACTGCCAGGGATCTGGCACCAGGGCACGGATCCTGCACCGGCCAGAGCTGCCCCCGGAGTCACTTTGTGGGTCAAACTTCTGGGGGGCACAAAGAGGGCCCCCCCCCCAAAACAATGCACCCCATCCCCACTGTCACCTCTGTGGGA
>NW_020916010.1:0-4499 GCF_003984885.1 Neopelma chrysocephalum | reverse complement strand
ATTCCCAGTGTCTACATGAGGAGGGGTTGTGCAGGAGGGGCAGATCACTGCTTGGGGTGTGGGTCATTGGACAGTGTGTGTGAGCAATCATGTTGAGCATCACTTGCTCCTCTGGGGTTTTATTCCTCTCTCTCTCTTTCATCTCCCTTGTCAATACAGTTATTATTACAGTTACGACACTTATTACTATTTTCATACTTTACTTTGTTTCCGTTATTAAATTTTTCTTATCTCAACCCACGGGTTTTGCCTTTTCTTGATTCTCTTCCCCCTATCAGTGCAGGGGGAGGTCGGGGGACTGAGTGAGCAGTTCTGTGGCACTTGGCTGTTCACTGGGGTTAAACCACACGAAAAGGGAATGCACAGGAGTGGAGACCCTGCTGGGATGTGCTTTGTATTCATGAACTGCCCAACACCAGCTGGATAGAGAAGGGCCAGACCTTATGTCCCTGTAGTGCTGGGATTCAGTCACTGGCCCAAAGGCACCCAATGTGTCTGAGGAGCCCTGGGTGGTGCCTGTCACACAACTGCTGGGAATGGGGACAGGGTCCCTGCACAGGCCCTATGCTGTCCATGGCAGGTACTGCAGTTGTGCTGGAGAGTCCTGGCACCTCCCCTGGCACTGCAGGCCCTGTTTGGATACTAAATTCAGGTTCAGCTACCCTGAATTATGTTCAGCACTGAAGGGATGTCCATGAGACAACTGCCATTGAACTCTAATGACATGTAGAAAATACCCTGATAAAGAAGAGGAGAGACACCTCCCTCCCTGTGCCACCTGACTGCATTTGGTCAGCGGAGAACCTCTATGGGCTGCCCTGGACAGAAGGAAGAGTGACAGGTTCCCCTGTCCTACATGTGGGCACCTTCTGCCACTTAAGTTGGCTAAAGCAATGTCCCAGCAGCCTCCAAGAAGATCCCACAGCTGCCACCCTGTCCCTAGGAACTGCTCCATTGGAGCCTGCAGTTCCCAGCAGGAATCTCAGCCACCTCTGACCCCTCAGAAGTGACCAGGGGTTTGTGTCCCTGCAGGTCACTCATGGGTTTGGCCTTCATTCATTCCCATGGGAGCTGGGACAAGGAGTCTAACACGGTTTAAATAATTGCATGATACAGTTTGTGGGTACAAAGCTGAATCCTTTGTTTGACACAACTCTTGCAATATATAGGGTTCAGGGAAGGAGGGACATGCATTGTATTCATATTTGAGGTTGAGGGTCCAGGAAGTAGAGGGAGATATTTTAAATCAAACAGATAAACAGATATTTCTTTATCACATTTACAACCAGAGATGGGGTAAACAAGGTGGTAAAAGGATTTTCGTGGAGGCACAGGATAAATAACTTGGTCACACCCACAAAGCGCTAAACTGCCCCCTCTGCTCCCTAACCAGGACACCGTGGTGACTGACTGTAGCAACAGGAATGTATGATGGTGGCCATGGTTACTGACCGGAGCAATGAGAATGTATGCTGGGTGCCATGGTAACTGACCGTAGCAGTGGGAAGTATGATGGTTGCCATGGTAACTGACCATAGCGAAAGGAATGTCTGATGGTTGCCATGGTAACCGACCGTAGCAATGGAAATGTTTGATGGTTGCCATGGTAACTTACCGTGGCAATGGGAATGTGTGATGGTTGCTATGGTAACTGACCATAACATTGAGAATGTATGCTGGTTGCCATGGTAAATGACCGTAGCAGTGGGAAGTATTATAGTTGCCATGGTAAACGACTGTAGGAAGGGGAATGCGTGATGGTTGTGATGCCTGCTCAGTTGGTGCTAAGAAAAAAATCCAGGAGCCCGTTAATTAGGGTGAGATAAGGAAAGGATTTAATTGTGCCAAGGCAATTGATGGTATACGACGCGCGCAGGCTGAGCCTGAGATGTTACAATATATAACAATATCTGGCCAATCCCAAGTGTGTCCACCCCGTAACTTTTGCTCTGGTCCACCCCCTGGCCCACCTCCCGGAATTGGGTCTGGGGTGCATTTTGGGACCCTCTCTTCATCATCCTTCATCATCTTCGGGGTACAGAGAGCAGAGTCACCCAGTTCTTTGACTCTGTCCTGCGGTTTAGGCCAAGATACAAGCGTTCCCCAAACAAGACAGGCTTGCCTTGACAAGAGACTAAACATCTTCTACTGGATACGGGGATAGGGCTGATATGGGGAGTATGGAATGGGGTAAGAGGGTTAAGGAATGTATAAACTAAGGGGTGCTACGGGGAAGAGGGAGAAAGGGTTGCTTCTAAAATCTACTTCTATTACCTATAAAACTTATAAGGTAGAAAAATAAAAAACCATTAGGGGCTTAAGGCATCAGTTGCCATGGTAACTGGCTGTAGCAACAGGAATGAATGCTGGTTGCCATGGTAACCGACTGTAGCAACGGGAATGTATGTGGGTTGCCATGGTAACCGACCATAGCAGTGGGAAGTCCGATGGTGACCATGGTAATTTACTGTAGAAACAGGAATGTATGATGGTTGCCATGGTAACCGACCATAGCAGTGGGACTGTTTGATGGTTGCCATGCTAACGGACCACAGCAGCGGGAATGTGTGATGGTTGCCATGGTAACTGACCGTAGCAGTGGGAGGTATGATAGTTACCATGGTAACTGACTGTAGCAACGGGAATGTATGATGGTTGCCATGGTAACCGAAAGTACCAGTGGAAGTATGATCGTTGCCATGGTAAGCGACCGTATCAGTGGGAATGTATGATGGTTGCCATGATAACTGACCGCGGCAATGAGAATGTATGCTGGTTGCCATGGTCACTGACTGTAGCAGTGGAAGTGTGATCGTTGCCATGCTAACGGACCGTAGCAGTGGGAAGTGTGATGGTTGCCATGGTAACTGACCATAGCGAAAGGAATGTATGATTGTTGCCATGCTAACCGACCGTAGCAATGGGAATGTACGATGGTTGCCATGGTAACTGACCGTAGCAGTGGGAGGTATTATAATTGCCATGGTAACCGACTGTAGCAATGGGAATGTACGATGGTTGCCATGGTAAGCGACTGTACCAGTGGAAGCATGATGGTTGCCATGGTAACTGACCGTAGCAGTGCGAAATATGATGGTTGCCATGTTAACTGACCGTGGCAATGGGAATGTATGCTGGTTGCCATGGTAACCGACCGTAGCAAGGGGTATGTGTATGGTTCTCAAGTTAACCGACTGTAGCAACGGGAATGTCTGATGGTTGCCATGGTACCTGACTCTAGCAATAGGAATGTGTGATGGTTGCCATGGTAACTGACCATGGCAATGGGAGTGTATGCTGGTTGCCATGGGAACCGACCCTAGCAATCTGTCCTAGTTGCAGGGGTCAGGACCAGTTTATCAGTCTGTGGGTGCAACCAAAACTGTGTATTCTACACCCTCTCTGTCATTTCTGAGGGACTCTTAAGAATGGATCCTTTGCAGCAGCTGCCCAGGGACCACCTGACACCTCGGGCTACAAGCTGGGTGTGAAAGAACTGTGCAAGGAGTGTTCCTTTGTCTTCACACCCATGACTCAGCTGTGACAACTCCCCTCCAGGGAGGCATTAGCACCTTCACCCCCAGCCTGAGGGGTCATCTCTGCTAATGGGCCGCCTTGGACTGGCATAACAGGCAGCTGCAACACCCAGACCATCAAACACTCCAAAAATACCCTGTGACTCCCAGAGTTAAATTGCCCATTGGGAAACTCCCTGCCCAGGGGGAGGAGCTGCTGCACATCCCCACCTGAACCTGAGCACATATACTCTTGGGGTCTGGGGACTTCTGCTACCACTCGTGGCATCGAGAGGAGGACCAGAACTCCAACAGGACTGCCACTGCCACTCTCGACAGGACTGCCATCACTACCTCAACAGAACTGCCACCATCATCTGCACCAACAGGTTTTCCTTTCCTTTTACTTTGTACCCTGGGGGGACCACATAGTGCTCAGCACTGTTCTGTTCTTGTCCCAGGGTGCTGGGTAATACAGCTATTTTTGGGGGTTAAAACCAGTTTTCTCTGTATCATTGTATTTATTGTAATCTTCTTAGTAAATTGTAAGTCCGACTTGTAATCCCTGGGGTGGGTTCATTTCTCCCTCCGGTTTACTTTTAACCCAGCACACGATGGGAACGTGTGATGGTTGCCATGGTAACTGACCGTGGCAAGGGGGCTCAGTGGCGTTGCCCATGGCTTCCACTTCTGCAAATTGGCTTCACTCGCCTTCTCCTTCAGCAACCTCAGCCACTCGTCATGGGGGCCCCCACACAGCAGCTTCCCACCTCCGTGAGGTTCTGCAGCGACCCAGGGTTCCTTTGGCCCCATAAGGTCCTGATGGCCCCTTGATTCCGTGAGGCTCCACAGTGTCCCAGGGTCTCCTTGGTTTCACGAGTTTCCCCAGTGTCCCAGGTTTTCTTTGGTTCCATGAGACCCATATGTGAAGCCGTGGCCCCTTGATTCCATGAGGTTTTGCAGTGTCACGATGGCTCCTTTCTG
>NW_020916009.1:0-1619 GCF_003984885.1 Neopelma chrysocephalum | reverse complement strand
CCCCCCGTGCCCACCGCCAGTCGCAGGGGGTCCATGGGGTGGCTGGAGGAGCAGTTGGGGGGTCCCGAGTGGTTGGTGACGTAGAGCAGGGGGTGCCCGCGGTGCCCCAGGGGGCAGCTGAGCTCCAGGGTGCCCTCGGCGATGGCACCGGGACCCTCGTTCACCACCTGGGGACACGGGGGGGGGGACATCCCACAGGGGAGTCAGGGACACAGGGACACCCCAGTAGGGTGTCAGGGACATGGGGACACGGGACACCCCTCAGAGGGGTCAGGGACATGGGGACGCAGGGACACGCCCCAGGGGGGTCAGGGACATGGGGACATGGGGACACCTCTCAGGGGGGTCGGGGACACCCCCCAGGGTGTCAGGGACACGGGGACACCCCAGGGGGGTCAGGGACACCCCAGCATGGGGACACTCCAGGGGGGGTCAGGGACATGGGGACACTCCCCAGGGGGGTCAGGGACATGGGCATGGGGACACCGTGGGGGACATGGGGACCCTCGGGGTAGGGGACAAGGGAATCCCTTGATTTAGGGGACTTGGGGACCCTTGGGGTGGGGGACATGGGGAAATTTGGGATCAGGGACTTGGGGACCGCCTGGGGTGGGGGACACAGGGACCCTCAGACATGGGGACACGGGAAACTTTGGGATCAGGGACATGGGGACCCCCAGGGTGAGGGACAAGGGGATCCCTTGATTTAGGGGACTTGGGGACCCCTCAGACTGGGGACATGGGGGACTTTGGGATCAGGGACATGGGAACCTTTGATTTAAAGGACACGAGGACCCCCAGGATTAGGGACATGGGGGACTTTGGGGTCAGGGACTTGGGGACCCCTTGATTTAGGGGCCATGGGGACCCCTGGGGTTTGGGACATGGGGGACTTTGGGGTCAGGGCCATGGGGACCCCCAGCATTAGGGACATGGGGAGCCCTGGGGGTGGGGGATATGGGGGACTTTGGGGTCAGGGACTTGAGAACCCTTGAATTAAGGGATTTGGGGACCCCCGGGGTGGGGGACATGGGGAACCCCAGGATTAGGGACATGGGAACCACCATGATTAGGGACAGAAATTTTTGGGGTCAGGAACACGGGGACTCCCAGGATGGGGAACATGGGAGACTTTGGGGTCAGGGACGCAAGGACCCTCCCAGTGATGGGGGCACAGGGACCCCCAGGGTGGGGAACACGGGGGACTTTGGGGTCAGGGACATGGGGACCCACAGACATGGGGACATGGGGGACTTTGGGGTCAGGGCCGTGGGGACCCCCAGGATTAGGGACATGGGGAATTTTGGGGTCAGGAACATGGAGACCCCCAAGATTAGGGCCAGGGGGCCCCCCTGGGTGCCCCCCCCACCTCATAGACGTGCTCCACGGGGGGTCCCAGGTCCTGCAGCCGCTGGGGGGGGGTCGGGGCCCCACCCCCCCTCGGGGATGGTGACGACGTCGGGCCGGGACACCCTGGGGGGACATTTTGGGGGGAGGAGGGGGGTCAGTGGGGTTCAGCACCCCGGGGGTGCCCCCAGTGCCCCCCCTCGTGTCCCCCCTCACTCACCCAAAGGTGGGGAGGGGCTGACAGGGCTCAGAACCCTCCTGTGCCCCCCCCC
>NW_020916008.1:0-2048 GCF_003984885.1 Neopelma chrysocephalum | reverse complement strand
CCCCCCCCCGCCGCATGGCTGTGTGGAGGTGTCCCGGGAGCCCCGGGCGCCGCGCGCGCAGAGCGCGCGCGGTTTACTCCCCAGTCACAATCACCACGGGAGAAGGAGAGAATGGGGGAGCCTTGCAGGCCGGAGCTGCACCCCCATGGAGGAGAGGACAGCTTCGGAGCACACTCAGGTTTGCCGTTCCAGGTTTGGGGGGGAGGGGTTTGAGGGGGGAGGGGGAGGCAAGGTGGGAGGATGCGGGGTTCAGGGGAAGGGGGGTGAGGAGAGGGGAGGGGTATCGAGCAGGCTTTGGGGGTCCTCCAACTTGCAGGAGGTAGAACGGGGCAGTCCTGTTTCAAGTGTCACAGGTGAGCAGTGCACCTGTTGATACGTGGTAACACAGTGAAGGAAGGATATGGTCAGGGTGGACAGTGGGTTTCCTTTACAGTGATGGCGGTCCCAGCCAGGCTGGGGCCTTGTTGGGCACCCCAGCCTTGGATGAGTGGGGGGGTTGGTTGGTTGCTTTGTTTGTCTGTTTGGTTTTGGCTCACCTGCGGCTGCTGCACAGCTTCGGCATGTTCTGGATGTGTCTGCTTTGCTCTGTTGCGTCCTGAAGGGGTGGACAGGGCAGGGGTTGTTCCTGGGTGTCTCCTTGAGATTGTGTATAGTTAGGTGATAGTGGGGTGGGAAGTGAGGGACTTGCCCAGATCGCTCTGACAGGCACAGACCATGTGTGCCCATATGTGGTTGCGAGCTATGCTGGCGATGGTACATGCCTTCGGTAGGGTTGCCCATGCCAGACAGGTCAAAACCATAGGGTCAGATACATTACATTCTTGGGCAGGATGAGCCCGTTAGCCTTCTGGCAATCATCCTAGGAGAAGGACAACTCTAATCTCAAACCCGGGCAGATGGAGCTCGCTTAGCCCTGTAAGGCCATCCATCTAAGAGAAGGTCACTCTAATCAAACCTACGTCCCGAGGACCTCGCTGCCACCGTCCAAGCTCGCTTGGCCCTGGCAGATGAACCTCAGGATTAAAGGGTGGGTTCAGTTCCGCGCATACTGCATCTCACCTAAAAAATCCATTGCGCAGGCTTGAAGGCTTTACCCACATAGAAAAGACAACGCAGAAAGAATCGAGCCTTGCAAAATATACCATCTAAGGAGTCTTTCTGCTGTGTCTTTTGCAACCGGACGTGTCTATCTCGTATTGGCCTTTTTAGCCACCAACGCGCTTGCAAGAAACGTGGGTAGAGTCCTTCCCAAATCTTCGTTCGCGAAGCCTAGCCATGAGATATAAAATGTTTTGCTAATGAAGATGTGTTATGAGGAAGACCAAGCTCCTCCCTCTAAGCAATTGTAAATATGAAATTAAGAGGCTCCAATTGAGGAAGTCCGGAGAAAGAAAAGATAACAGCCCTTTATTAAAGGATATATGTGTATTGTCAGAACAACAAAAGAACACAAAGCCAACTAAACAATAATTCTGTACCCAAAGTTCCCTCCAAAATAACAGTTCAGTACTTTCCGCCTTTTGGCACAATTCTAACCACAATCGGGAGGGGGCGCTGTTGGATCATTGGAGGTGCAGAGCCTGCAGTTTCTCTGTGGTGGCTGGCAGGGGGTGCTGTTGGGCTCTGGCGGTCGCTGTGTGGGGGCCCTGGTGCACAGGAGAGGCCAAAATGGAGATCTCCCCCCCCCACCGAGAAGGGGAAGGGAAAAAGGGGGAAAAAGGGCTCTTTCCTGCAGACTCATGCTGTTGGTGGCTGGCTCCGACCAGGACTCCTCCCACCTCATCGATGGGCAAAAGCACGGGAGTGGAGGAGGGAAGCGACGGCCTCCTCCCCCAAAGGTTCCTTCACAGATTGGCCAAGCCCCTCCGATGAAATCCCAACAGGTCCCGGCTGGGGGCAGGAGAATGGAGGCAAACCGGGGCCAGAAGCAGCCAGATGACCTGGCCAAAACAAAATGAACCACGGAATCCCTCCACACACACCCCCTCCCTGAGTCAGGGCAAAAGTGAAGTGCCTGCCATTTCCCGAGGAGAGAAAAAAAACTTACC
>NW_020916007.1:0-979 GCF_003984885.1 Neopelma chrysocephalum | reverse complement strand
CTGGGGGTCCTGGGGGGGTCGGGGGGGTCTGGGGGGTCAGGGGGCTCTGCTATGGCCTCTACAAGGTGGGCCTGGGGGGATTTGGGGGGGACTGGGGGCATTTGAAGGGGTCAGGGAGGTCTGCTATGGCCTCTACAAGGTGGGGTGGGGGGGGTCTGGGGGTCTGGGGGGGTCTGGAGGTGTTGGGGGGGCTGGGGAGGTTTGAGGGGGTCAGGGGGCTCTGCTATGGACTCTACAAAGTGGGGCTGGGGGAGCACAGGGGGCACAAGGGGGGCACAGGGGGGACAGGGGAGGGCCCAGGGCAAGGGGGTACCAAGGCCAGGGGGGGCTTGGGGGGCCCACTGACCCCCCGTTTCCCCCCCCCCCTCCCCCCCCCCCCCCCCAGCTGGGATTCTTCAAGCGCTCGGGTCCCTACGGCACCGCCATGGAGAAGGCACAGCTCAAACCCCAGGCGGCCTCCGAGGCCTGAGGGGGCCCCAACGCCGGGGACCCCCAAGGGCTGGGGACCCCCCCAGGGCCGGGGACCCCCCCCACGGACGGGGGGACCCCCCCCCAGAGCTGGGGACCCCCCTGCATGGACAGTGTCACCTGCACGGCCGGGGACCCCCTCCAGGGCTGGGGACCCCTGCACAGATGGTGTCATCTGCATGGCTGGGGACCCCCCCACATTGCTGGGGACCCCCACACTGCTGGGGACCCCCTCACACTGCTGGGGACCCTCCCACACTGCTGGGGACCCCCCCACACTGCTGGAGACCCCCCCACGTGGACAGGGCCCCCCCCATGGACAGTGTCACCTGCACGGCCTGGGGACCTCCACACTGCTGGGGACCCCCCCTACACAGAAAGTGTCACCTGCACCACCGGGGACCCAGGGGTGACACACGGATGGTGTCACCTGCATGGCTGGGGACCTCCACACTGCTGGGGACTCCCCCATACTGCCAGGGACCCCCCATGGACAGTGTCACCTGCATGG
>NW_020916006.1:0-831 GCF_003984885.1 Neopelma chrysocephalum | reverse complement strand
GGGGGGGCACAGGGGGGGTTATGGGGTCATGGAGGGGTTATGGGGGTAGGGAGGGTTCTGAGACCCCCAAACTCCCCCCACGGCCCCACTGAGGCGGCTCCGGATCCAGCACTCGGGGAGACCCCAAACCCCGCGGCCCTGGGGGGGTTATGGGGGCACAGGAGGGGGTTTGGGGGGTTATGAGGGCACAGGGGGTCATGGGGGGGTTATGGGGGTAGGGAGGGTTCTGAGACCCCCAAACTCCCCCCACGGCCCCACTGAGGCAGTTCCGGATCCAGCGCTTGGGGAGACCCCAAGAACCTCGGCCCTGGGGGGGCACAGGGGGGGTTATAGGGGCAGGGGGGGCACAGGGGGGTCATGGGGGCACAGGGGGGGTTATGGGGTCAGGGGGGGTTTGAAACCCCCAAACACCTCCAGGGCCCTGTTGAGGGGGCTGCAGGTCCAGAGGGAGACCCCAAAGGTCTCAGCCTGGGAGGGGAGGATAAAGGGGGGGCAGGGGGGTCTCAGGGGGTACCTTGGAGTCAGGGGGGCTCAGAGGAGGTTCAGGGGGATCTCAGGGAGTAATTTAGGGTCAGGGGGTCTCAGGGGGGGTTCAGGGGGTACCTTTGGGTCGGGGGGGCTCAGGGGGGTCTCAGGGGGGTCTCTTTGGGTCGGGGGGTCTCGGGGGGGTCTCAGGGGGTCTCGGGGGGTTACCTTGGAGTCGGGGGGGGGTCGGTACCCCTCTCCCAGAGCCCTGAGCACGAATCGGGCCCCGTTCCACACCTTGTTGCAGAAGTGTCGGTACCCCAAGACCCTCCCCACGTCCAGGTTGATGTCCCGCCCTGGGGGGGG
>NW_020916005.1:0-1079 GCF_003984885.1 Neopelma chrysocephalum | reverse complement strand
CCGCGGAAAAAAACCCACCGGCCAAAAAAAAAAAAACCACCAAAAAAACCAAAAAAAAACCAACAAAACCCCCAAAAACCTCCTCGCTCCCGGAATTAAAATGAGGCTGAAATTCCGGCGGTTTGTAAATCCCTGAAGGATGCGGAGAACTGAGGAAAAACCCGGGTGGAAAGGGGGGGGGGAGAAAAGGAGGGCAAAAACAAAGAGGGGGAAATGAAGGAGGAGGAAACACCGCTGCGAAAGGATCCCTGATTTCGGAAAGATTCACCCCGGACTCGCTGGCGGGGGCTGGGGGGGGCTGAGGTATTTGCCTTGAGGGGCGCGGGTGGGCTGCTGCCCGGGGGGGGGGGGAAAGTAGCACCAATAAACCCCAAAAAATGGAAAAAAAAAAGGGGGGAAAAGGGGGGAAAGAGCCGGGCAGAAGCGGGATGGGGGAGGATGAGCGCGAGGAGCTGCGGGAGCGCGGGGGGCGCGGGGCAGGGCCGGGCTGGGCGCGGGGGGGATGCGGGGCTGGATGTGGGGCTGAGCCCGGGATCGCGGTGCTGGACGCGGGGCGGGACGCGGTGCTGGGGTCCGGGATCGCGGTGCTGGACGCGGTGCTGGGGTCCGGGATTGCGGTGCTGAGCAGCACCAGGGCTGTGGGGCTGACACGGTGCAGGGGGGCAGTGCCAGGATTAGGGCCCGGCCAGGTGGTGCTGGGCGGCTGTGCCGTGGGGTCAGGGGTGCTGTGCACTGGCCCAAGGACCACAGGGGTGCCATAGGGGTGCCATGGGGTGCACAGCGCCCGAGCACCACAGCTGGGCCAGGCACTCTGCCCGAGCACCGTGCCCGTGCTCTGTGCCCAAGCACCGTGTCTGTGCCCGGTGTGTGAGCACCGTGCCCAAGCACCACGTCCATGCACCGTGCCCAGCACCCTCTCCGTGCCCGTGCACCCGGACCAGCACCACGTGTGCCTGAGCACCGTCCCCGAGCACCACGGTCACACACCACAGCTGAGCCCCGTGGTCGTGCACGGTGCCCGAGCGCTGCACCCACACGTGGAACCCACACACGGCACCCACACGTGGTGCACGGGCACC
>NW_020916004.1:0-423 GCF_003984885.1 Neopelma chrysocephalum | reverse complement strand
GACACTCGGGGCACTGCTCTGGGCAGGGTACAGGTGTGGTGGCACCTTGGGGACACTCGGGGCACTGCTCTGGGCAGGGTACAGGTGTGGTGGCACCTGGGGGACACTCGGGGCACTGCTCTGGGCAGGGTGGCACCTTGGGGACAGCCAGGGGCACCGACACCCCCACACCAGCACCGTGCCGGCTCTGCGGGGCCGCCCCTCGCGCAGGGCGTTGGGGGATGTCCTGGCACCCCCCCGGCAGTGCCCGCTGTCCCCCGTGTGTCCCCGTGCCCAGGTCGGACTGTGCCATCCTGTACAACGACCGCTCGGTGCTGGAGAACCACCACATCAGCGCCGTGTTCCGCATGATGCAGGACGACGACATGAACATCTTCGTCAACCTCACCAAGGACGAGTTCTCGTAAGATCCCACCCCCCCCC
>NW_020916003.1:0-1237 GCF_003984885.1 Neopelma chrysocephalum | reverse complement strand
TTGATAGACAATTTCTGAGGTCGAATGACAGAGTCTGTGATCTGCCAGCCTAAATAATGCCAGGGACTGGATTCTTGAATTTTCTCAGTGGCTATGACTAAGCCTTGCTGTTGCAACTGACTAACCAACTGCTGTTTTTGATTTTTTGTAAAATTAGTCGGCTGGGCAAACAATAAATCATCTACGTAGTGGTAAATTACCGTCGAGGGCCATGATTTTCTGATTGGCTGTAATGCAGCATCCACATAGAGCTGACAAAGCGTCGGAGAATTCTTCATTCCCTGGGGCAACACTGTCCACTCATAACGTTGCGCTGGTCCTTCTTTGTTTATAGCAGGAACAGTGAATGCAAAACGCTGACGATACGGCTCATGTAATGCAATAGTGAAGAAGCAGTCTTTAAGATCGATTATTAACAGGAACCAATTTTGTGGGATCATAGCTGGATTTGGCAGTCCTGGTTGTAATGCCCCCATGGTATGCATCTGGGCATTTACTGCTCGTAGATCATGTAGAAGCCTGTATTTCCCAGATTTCTTCTTGATCACAAAAATAGGAGTATTCCACGGGCTTGTTGACAAACGTAAATGTCCTTGCTGTAATTGCTCCGATACCAATGCATGTGCCTGTAGAAGACTTTCCCTTTTTAAGGGCCATTGCTCTACCCACACCGGCGTTTCTGTCTTCCATTGGAGTGGGATCGGGAAAGTCCAGGCAATGGCCGTCATGCTAAAGGGGATCTTGGTTCGTTAGTCAGAACCATCCCCATCTGTACAAGAATGTCTCTCCCTATTAATCCTTGCACTCCATCGGGCAGGGGGAGAACAGACATGCTACAGTTCACAGTCATTCCATCCAACACGATAGTTATTGGAGGGGACCTTTTCGCCAGAGTCAGACCACCCGCTCCTGCAACTGTTGCTCCTGTGTTCTCTAAGGGCCACGATGTGGGCCACTTGTGAGCTGCAACAATACTGACGTCAGCTCCCGTATCCAAAAGAGCAATTAAATGTGCAGTTTGCGAGTTCCACTGCAGCTGGATGGCTTTTCGTGGTCGTCTGGCCAGGTCTATTGTTAGCAGAGCCGATGCACCAGTAGATCCAAAGCCCTGATCTCCTCGTTCAGGCTTGTCCAATGGTCCTGAAGCGATTTGCGGAAGCGGTATCAGTTGTGCAATACGAGATTTAGCCGGTATATGCAAAGGTGGAAATAGTGTATTTACCATAATTAATATTTC
>NW_020916002.1:0-2132 GCF_003984885.1 Neopelma chrysocephalum | reverse complement strand
GGGTTTAATGGGGATTTTTTCAGGGTTTAATGGGGATTTTTTGGGGGTTTAATGGGATTTTTTTTGGGGGGTTTAAAGGGAATTTTTTGGGGTTCAAAGAGGATTTTTTTTGGAGTTGAAAATTGATTTTTTTTGGAATTTAAAGGGGATGTTTTTAGGGGTTTAAAGGGGGTTTTTGGGGGTTTAAAGAAGAATTTTTTTTGGAATTGATAAGTGATTTTTTGGGGGGTTTAAAAGTGATTTATTTTGGGATTTAATGGAGTTTTTTTTGAATTTTAATGGGGATTTTTTTGAGATTTAAAGGTGATTTTTTTTGAATTTTAATGGGGATTTTTCTTGAATTTAAAGGTGATTTTTTGGGGGTTCCAAGGTGATTTTTTGGGGTATTTTATGTTGATTTTGGATCTCTGTCCCCCAGGATCACGTTGGGGAACCAGCTGGAGGTTTAAGGGGATTTTTTGGGGGTTTAATGAGGTTTTTTTTAGGGGTTTAATTGAGATTTTTTTGGGACTTAATGGTGATTTTTTTGGGGGATTTAATGGGGATTTTTTGGGGGGGTTTAAATGTGATTTTTTGGGGGGTTTAATGGGGTTCTTTTTAGAGGTTTAATTGAGATTTTTTTGGGATTTAATGGGGATTTTTGGGGGGTTGAAAAGTGATTTTTCGGGGATTTAATGGAGTTCTTTTGGGGGTTGAAAAGTGATTTTTTTTGGAATTTTAATGGGGATTTTTTTTGAATTTAAAGGTGATTTTTTGGGGGTTCCAAGGTGATTTTTTGGGGTATTTTATGTTGATTTTGGATCTCTGTCCCCCAGGATCACGTTGGGGAACCAGCTGGACGGGATCCACCTGCTGGACCCCGACGTGGTGGCGCAGTTCAAGCAGCACTACCCCGACGGCATCATCTCCAAACCCAAAAACATGTGAATTTGGGTTATTTTATAGGAATAAAATCCATAGGAACCTTGCTTCGGGTGTGTTCTTTAAAGGGGATTTTTTTTGGGCTTTAAACGGGATTTTTTGGGGATTTAATGGGGATTTTTTTTGGGTTTTAAGGTGATTTTTTAGAGGTTTAAAAGTGATTTTTTTTTTTGAGTTAATGGGGATTTTTTGGGGGTTTAATGGAGATTTTTTGGGGTTTAAAAGGGGATTTTTTTGGGGTTTAATTGAGATTTTTGGGGGGTTTAAAGGTGATTTTTTTGAGATTTAAAGGTGATTTTTTTGGGTTAAAAAGTGATTTTTTGTGGTTTAAAAGTGATTTTTTTGGGGATTCAAAGGTGATTTTTGGGGGGTTTAAAAGTGATTTTTTGGGGGGTTTAAAGGTGATTTTTTGAGGGTTTAAAAGTGATTTTTTTGGCAGTTCAAAGGTGATTTTTTGAGGGTTTAAAAGTGATTTTTTTGGGGGTTTAAAAGGGGATTTTTTGGGGGGTTTAATTGAGATTTTTTTGGGGTTTAAAAGCGATTTTTTTTGGAATTTTATGAGGTTTTTTTGGGGTTTAATGGGGATTTTTGGGGGGTTTAAATGGGATTTTTTGGGGGTTTAAAAGTGATTTTCTTTTGGGTTTAAAGAAGATTTTTTTGGGGTTCAAAGGGGGATTTTTGGGGGGTTCAAAGCAGATTTTTTGGGTGTTGAAAATTGATTTTTTTGGGGTTCAAAAGTGATTTTTTGGGGGTTTCAAGGCGAAAAAACCACAAAAAAAAGCTCCATCGACCAAATTTTAATTCCAAACCCCGAAATCCTCCCCAAAAACCTCCCAAAACCCCCCAAAACGCCCCGAAATCCCAAAAATCCGAAGAATTCCACAGAAAAAACCCCTTTTTTGGGCGTTTTTGGGGTGTTTCTCACTTGACGAAGACGACGCTGTTGTTGTTGCTGCTGCGGGCGGCGAGCCAGGCCAGGAACACGTCCCTAAAAACAACCCAAAAACACCCAAAAACAACCCAAAAATTGGGGGATTTAGGGGGGGAATTTGGGGGGGAATTTGGGGGGGGAAAGTGGGAATTTAGGGAGAGAATTTCAGGGGGGAAAAGTGGGAATTTAGGGGGGAATTTAGGGGGGAATTTGGGGGGAAAAAGTGGGAATTTAGGGGGGAAAAGTGGGAATTTAGGGGGGAATTTGGGGGGGAAAAGTG
>NW_020916001.1:0-774 GCF_003984885.1 Neopelma chrysocephalum | reverse complement strand
CAGGTGGGAAAGATCCGCTCCACTGAAACTGAGACCCTGGAAATCCCGAGGAATAAACCCCCCAAAAAGGCCTCTACTGACAACAGTTTCTGGGCAATGGCATGGAAGGCTATAGAATACACAGGTTTGGGTTACACCCATCCAGTGATGAATTGGTCCCAGCTGTTCCAACCAGGACACCCATTGATCCCCATTGTTTAATGGGTAGACCTGATGTCTCTTCCCCTGGATTTTAATGGGTAGACCTGATAGCTCATTGATCCCCATTTAGTTTAATGGGTAGACCTGATGTCCTATTTGCCCCAGGTAGACCTGGTCTCATTTATCCCTATTGATTTTAATGGGTAGACCTGATATCCCATTTGCTCCACTGAGTGTAATGGGTAGACCTGATTTCCCATTGTCCCTATTACATTTAATATGTAGACCTGCTGTCTCATCTCCATTGACATTTAATGGATAGACCTGATAGCTCATTGATCCCCATTGACTTTAATGGGTAGACCTGATACCCATTAACCCATATTGACTTTGATGGGTAGACCTGATAGCCTATTAACTTCCAGACTTAATTGGTAGATCCGATGTCCAGTTTGCCCCATTTTATCCAAAGGGTAGACCAGATGTCCCATTTGCCCCTTTGACTCCAATGGGTAGACCTGATGTCTCATTAATCCCCATTGACTTTAATGGGTAGACCTGATGTCCCATTTTCCCAATTGACTCCAACGGGTAGACCTGGTGACCTGGATTTTTGGGGTGCCCCCTTGTGTG
>NW_020916000.1:0-771 GCF_003984885.1 Neopelma chrysocephalum | reverse complement strand
AGCCCCCGGTCGGCCGGCGCACGGGCCCACGAACGACGGCCCTTTTTACCCAGAAGGAGGGGCCTGACCCTCAGGTTCTCGCCTACTATTTGGGCACTGCGATCGGCTCTACGCGCGCAGCCGGGGCTCCCGGTCCTGGCGCCTTCGGTGTGGAAGGAATCCTCGACCATGTGCAATTTTAGTCCCCGACTGGCAGGCGCCTCGGCACACGGACGACTGCCCTTTTTTCCCAGAAGGAGAGACCTGAACCTCCGGCTCTCGCCTGCTATTTGTGCGTCGCGATCGGCTCTACACGTGCAGCCGGGGCTCCCGGTCCTGTCGCCTTCGGTCTGGAAGGAATCCACGACCGTATGCAATTTTAGCCTCCGTCTGGGCGACGCACCTGCACACGAACGACGGCCCTTTTTGCCCAGAAGGAGGGACAAGACCCTCCGACTCTCGCCTGCTATTTGTGCGCCGCGATCGGTTCACCGCGCACAGCCGGGACTCCCGGACCTGGCGCCTTCGGTGTGGATTAATCCTCGACCGTATGCAATTTTAGCCCCAGTTCGGATGGTGCACGGGCCGAAGAACGACGGCCCTTTTTGCCCAGAAGGAGGGAGCAGACCCTCCGACTCTGGCCTGGTATTTGTGTGCAGCGATCGGCTCTACGCGCGCAGCTGGGGCTCCCGGTCCTGGCGCCTTCGGTCGGGAAGGAATCCTCGACCGTATGCAATTTTAGCCCCCGGCCGGCCGGCGCACGGGCCCACGAACGACGGCCCTTTTTGCCCA
>NW_020915999.1:0-1428 GCF_003984885.1 Neopelma chrysocephalum | reverse complement strand
ACAGTGAGTGTTTTGTTCTGTGGTTTTGTTTTGGTTGGTTGTTGGGGTTTTTTTCTCAAGAAAGCTTTTACATTTATATCTGGTGTAGGTGTGTCTCTTTTGCATTCCCTTTTCATGGCCATCCTGGAGAATTAGCTTTGGTTGAATAAATGCCAGTGGAAACAATTAATTTAAGCCAGTTTTGAATTCTAATGTGAGAGCCCAACAAATCTTGATCTTGAGAGATGTGTAGGTGTAGCTGTTGAGTAAGAACAGTGTAGAGTGACATCCATACCATTTTAAAGGAAAAGAAAAACAAAATCAAAGAAAAGAGCAATCCCATAAACCTTAGAGCTCAAAAATACAGTTAAACTTAAAACAGTTTGCTTGCAAACAGATGGATTAGGTTTGGGGCCAAACCAGCAGAAGGACTTCAGGAAAGTGAGTAAATACAATACAGAGTTTGTGTGACAGATTACTGAGAAATAAGGAAAAGGCCAATTTCCAGCACATTTTAGGTTTTAGCTCATGCTTCCTTTTAGTTAATGATCTGAAAACGTATTATCCTGATTTACACATAAAATCCTGCTGAAAAGCACGTGGCATTCACTGGGATATGTGTGTTTAAGTAGAATTAAATTAGCAGTGAGAGTTATTAAAAGAATCTTCCATACTATTGTCCATGGACTGTGATCTGTAGTGAAATGAATAATAAATGAAGCAGGGCATAGGAGAGAAGTTCTCTCTCACATCCACTGTGTTCTTGTTCTGTGCACACACACAGACAGACACGTGTATATCCAGGACAATGTACGTTTGCTTTACTGTGATGTTTATTACAATGGCTCTTTAAATGCTCTACAATTCCACTGCATGGTAAATTATGAGTGTAATGGTAATTTTACACTGGGCTGTAATCAGTGCATTCACACTTTGTAAATCATTAAATGAAATCTAAGTGCCACTAAATAAGAAGAAATTTTATTTGTTGCTTCAGCGGCCAAGATTTCACTTAAACAGAAGTTTTGTCTGATCAAAGAGTGAGAGAGGTCTCATTAGGTACAAAATCACAGCCTTTTAATGAGTGTGAACATGCAGCATTCCCTTTTCAAGGATAAGAAAAACAATGCTGTTTCAGAAATTTCCATTGTGGGGAGTACTTGATGGAACTGGATGGAAGATTGTACAAAAGGGAGAGTGAGAGAGGACAAAGGAATGTTCCATTGTGAAGTTACTGCTGATCACTGTTTTACAGTTATGAGACAATTTTTTTTTCCAACATGCATTTCTTTTGTTTCTTTTTTTTTTAAATTTAAGACATATTGCATATAATGTTAAGCACACCAAATCCTTGGTGTTACCTGACTGAATGTATATTAATCTCTTACCAATCTTATTTGCCGTGCTTTAAGTCAACGCTTGAAAAAAACCTGTTAGAAATAAGGAATT
>NW_020915998.1:0-693 GCF_003984885.1 Neopelma chrysocephalum | reverse complement strand
TGTGCGAGGGCTCCGAGCTCTCCTTCGAGGAGCTGAGGGCCCAGAGATACCTCAGGAGATCCGAGCGCCTCAGGAGGCAGCGAGAACTGGGTATCCCTCCTTTTTCCACCTCTCCAAACAACTCCTTCCCGGCTCAGCTCATCCCCTGGGTTGGTCTTTTCGAGCCCTGGTGGGGTTTCTCCCGAGGCGCAGTGAGCAATTGGTGCTAAATATTGTGGTGCAGAGCAAATATATCCATGTTTGAAATGCAAGAGCTTGTAACGAGCACGTTGAGAAACCCAGGGTTAATTGTTTCACTGAATATCGTTGTTTAATCCTTAGTGGAAGAGGAAAGAGAAGCCCTGAGGAAAAAGGAGTTGGCTCTGCTGGAACTCCAGGCCCTGCAGAAGAGGCTGGAAGAGCTGCAAGAGCTCTGCAAAGGCCTGGAGGAAACCAGGCAGGAACCAGGAGCTGAACCCATCCAGAGGGTGGTGAGTGTGTCCTGGGACGGGCACGGGATTTGTGCCACAAAATTTGACCGTGCTCGAGGAACCAGAGTGGATTGTTCACCAAATCTGGCAGTTCTGGCTGCAGTACTGATACAGGCACCTGGAGCAGCTTGGAATGCTCAGATTTTAGTGGTTACACCCCGAAGTTTGGGTTTGCTTCTCTAGAATCCAGTTTTAGAAAGTTCTCCAAAGTGTGAAAAGCTGC
>NW_020915997.1:0-618 GCF_003984885.1 Neopelma chrysocephalum | reverse complement strand
GGGGACAGGGAACGTGTCACACACCGGGGACAGGGAGTGTGTCACACACCGGGACAGGGAATGTGTCACACAACAGGGACAGGGGACAGGGAATGTGTCACACACCGGGGACGGGGGACAGGGAATGTGTCACACACAGGGGACAGGGGACAGGGAATGTGTCATACACCAGGGACGTGTCACACACAGGGGACAGGGAACGTGTCACATACTGGGGACAGGGAATGTGTCACACACCAGGAACGTGTCACACGTGGAGGGGACAGGGTCTCCACACAAATCGGGGGGACAAGGGATGGGGAGAGAAAAAAGGGTGGAAAACGTGAGGGAAAAGGCGGGAAACGTGAGGGGAAAAAAGGCGGGAAATGTGAGGGGAAAAAAGGCGGGAAATGTGAGGGGAGAAAAAGGTAAAAAATGTAAGGGGAAGAAAGGGTGAGAAAAGGGAGAGGAAAAAGGACAGGAAACGTGAGGGGGAAAAAGGGCAGGAAATGTGAAGGGAAAACGGGCGGGAAAAGGGAAACCAAAAATGGTAGGAAAAGAGAGTAGAAAAAAGAGTGGGAAATGTGAGGGGAAAAGGGCAGGAAAAGGAAGGATGTGGGGAGAGGGGAGCCAGTGGGG
>NW_020915996.1:0-1199 GCF_003984885.1 Neopelma chrysocephalum | reverse complement strand
TATAGAAAATGTCTCAGAGTTGGTATTTGATATTTTGCCTTTGTGACCACTTGCTTATTTAGTGGAATAAATTTGCTTTTTCTTTTCTTTTATTCTTCTGTTTGTGTCTTGGGATTTTTCTGTATGATGAACTGTATGATACATTAGGCTCCAAATGTGGACAGCACTGACTGAATAGTATTATCATCCCATTCTGATCTTCTCAGCTAGGAGTAAACATAACAGGAAGTTCCTCTGCAGTATGCTGAGTACATGCACACATTGCAAAGTTGCCAACACACTGTACTATAACATTCTGGTTTTATTGTACCATAACTTTCTCTCACAAAAAAGCTCTCATTCAACTTCTTGTCATGCAGAGAGGTACAGGTTACTACCCTGACAGTACCCAGACAGGGAAATGCAATAAAAAGCACTGCTGACATGCAAATATTTTGGAAAGAAGTGATAAGCACAGGAACTGTCTTGGTTTTCAGCATTTGTTTTTCTGTAATCCCACTTTTAGCCATCCTCAAGCACATTCCCTGCTGTGGTCACGGTTCAGTCACTCAGGGCCAGCTTTCTGGCATTTTTTGTGCCCCGGAAGTCTGTTATTTCTCTGTGGTCTAAAATTGTCAAGGAATTATTTAAGAAGGAATATAAGATTTTCTTTTATGTGTTTATTCCTCTAAGTGGGAAAATTGATGACATCAAAGTCTAAGACCCACAGGGTCAGTTTGCAAGATACAAGCGGAGAACTCTCAGGAAATTCTGTGGGCTTCTTTCTAGTTTATCATGTGTAGTCTAGGGAAGCACAGGCAATCCCAGGTGTCCCTGGGTTTGTTCCCAGGATGACACAGACACCCCTCACGGCTTCAAAGAAATAAAAATACCCTGAGAAGTGTGTGGGGTGAAGTCGCAGCCCCACAATTGAAGTTTGAGAAGTTTGAGGTATTGCAAAAGTTAGGCCGTGTTCCATGGGAGCAGTGGAGCTAATTAGACAGTTTCCATGGACACAGCCTTGAGTTGCAAAGAGTACAAGGTTAAAGCTGTTTGGTAATGTGCAGGTGCTTGAATTCCTGGGTATTTTCATGAGAATATGTTTATGTTGTGTGTGTGGGAAAGTAGAGGTTAGTGATCTCAAGAAAGGCTGCCTGCTGTGCTGAGCAGGCTGACATGTCTCTGTCTCATCACCCCACTGTGTCTCATCACCTTCTTGT
>NW_020915995.1:0-760 GCF_003984885.1 Neopelma chrysocephalum | reverse complement strand
CATTTGGGGTCCCTCCCCCTTATTTGGGGTCCCTCCCCCTTATTTGAGGTCCCTCCCCCTCATTTGGGGGTCCCTCCCCAATTTTTGGGGTCCCCTCCCACTTGGGGAGTCCCCCCTTATTTGGGGTCCCTCCCCCTTATTTGACATCCCTCCCCCTTATTTGGGGTCCCTCCCCCTCATTTGGGGTCCCTCCCCCTCATTTGGGGTCCCCTCCCACTTTGGGGGTCCCCCCTCATTTGGGATCCCTCCCCCTCATTTGGGGTCCCTCCCCCTTTTTTGGGGGTGTCCCCGATTTGAGAGACCCCACATGGGACCCCAATGTAGGGACCCCTTATTTGGGGACCCCCCCCTAATTTTGGGGGTCCCCTCCCCCTTTTTTTGGGGGGGTGTCACCTAATTTGGGAGACCCCAGATGGGACCCCAATGTAGGGACCCCTTATTTTGGGGTCCCCCCTTATTTTGGGGGGTGTCCCCAATTTGGGAGACCCCAGATGGGACCCCAATAGAGGGACCCCTTATTTTGGGGGACCCCCCCTAATTTGGGGGTCCCCTCCTCTTAATTGGGGTCCCCTCCCACTCGGGGGGTCCCCCCTTATTTGGGGGGTCCCCTCTTATTTGGGGGGGGGTCTCTCCCCCTTATTTGGGGTCTCCTCCCACTTGGGGGGTCCCCCCTTATTTTGGGGTCCCCCCCTTCCCATTTAGGGCCCCTCCTCCCCATTTAGGGGTCCCCCCTCCCCATTTAGGGGTCCCCCCCTTATTA
>NW_020915994.1:0-810 GCF_003984885.1 Neopelma chrysocephalum | reverse complement strand
GGGGGGGTGTCCCCAAGGTTTGCGGGGCTCCCCAAGGTCTGGGGGTGTCCCCCTGATCTGGGGGTGTCCTTTTGGTCTGGGGGGTGCTCTCATGGCTTTGGGGGGGGATCCCCACGGTTTTTGGGGGGTCCCCTCCTTGTCCTCCACCAGCTGCTCCTGCCCCAGCCGGGTGGGGGTGACACCCAGTTTGGGGGTGTCCCCAAGGTCTGGGGGGGTCCCCAAGGTCTGGGGGGTGTCCCCAAGGTTTGGGGAGTGTCCCTGTGAATCAGAGGGGTGTCCTCGTGGTTCAGGGGGCTCCCCACAGTTTCGGGGTGCCCCCCAGGCACCCGCAGGCTGCTCCTGCCCCAGTTGGACGGGGGTGTCCCCAAGGTGTGGGGGGTGTCCCCATGAATCAGAGGGGTGTCCCCACAGATCAGGGGGGCTCCCACGGTTCAAGGGGGCTCCCCACGTTTTCGGGGTCCCCCCCAGGCACCCGCAGGCTGCTCCTGCCCCAGCTGGACACCGTGTTCCAGCTGAGCCGCCCGGCCCTGGCGCAGGGGCTTCGCTCCCTCCTGCACCCCGTCCTGGGGGGGCTGCGCCGCCAGCACCAGGTGGGTGCGGGGGCTTTGGGGGGGTCCCCCCTGTGCCCCCCCGGCCCCCCATGACCCCCCCGGTGCCCCCCCAGGCCCGGCAGCGCGTGGCCCGTGCCCAGGCCGTGGCGGTGGCCGCGCTGACCAGCGTGGTGGCCGCCAGCTCCTGCCAGCGCTTCCGCAGAGCCTGCCTGGGGGCACTGCAGGTCTGGGGGGGCCCCGGGGGGGTTTGGGGGGGGGG
>NW_020915993.1:0-976 GCF_003984885.1 Neopelma chrysocephalum | reverse complement strand
TCACCCTGGAGGATCTGGAGGGATGGGGATTCCCAGAATTCCAGTTGCCTCCCAGTCACCCCAGGAACCTGGAGGGATGGGGACCCCCTGGAATCCCAGTTGTCTCCCAGTCACCCTGGAGGATCTGGAGGGATGGGGACCCCCAGAATTCCAGCCCAGTCATCTCCCAGTCACCCCGAAGGACCTGGAGGGACGGGGACACCCCGGAATTCCAGTTGTCTCCCAGTCACCCCCCGGCACCCGGGAAGACCTGGAGGGATGGGGACCCCTGGAATTCCAGCCCAGTTGTCTCCCAGTCACCCCAGGAACCTGGACAGATGGGGACCCCTGGAATTCCAGTTGTCTCCCAGTCACCGCCCCATCATCCCAAAGGACCTGGAGGGACGGTGACCCCCAGAATTCCAGCCCAGTTGTCTCCCAGTCACCCTGAAGGACCTGGAGGGATGGGGACCCCCAGAATTCCAGTTGTCTCCCAGTCACTCCGGAGGATCTGGAGGGACGGGGACCCCCAGAATTCCAGCCCAGTTGTCTCCCAGTCACCCCCCCAGCACCCAAAAGGACCTGGAGGGATGGGGACCCCTGGAATTCCAGTTGTTTCCCAGTCACCCCCCAACATCCCAAAGGACCTGGAGGGATGGGGACCCCTGGAATTCCAGCCCAGTTGTCTCCCAGTCACCCCGGAGGACCTGGAGGGATGGGGACCCCCCGGAATTCCAGTTGTCTCCCAGTCACTCCGGAGGACCTGGAGGGATGGGGACCCCTGGAATTCCAGCCCAGTTGTCTCCCAGTCACCCTGGAGGATCTGGAGGGACGGGGACCCTCAGAATTCCAGCCCAGTTGTCTCCCAGTCACCCTGGAAGACCTGGAGGGATGGGGACTCCTGGAATTCCAGCCCAGTTGTCTCCCAGTCACCCCCCTCTGCGCTCCCAAAAAAATCCTACTGGGCTCTGCTTGGGGGGGGGCTCAGCTCCTCCAG
>NW_020915992.1:0-477 GCF_003984885.1 Neopelma chrysocephalum | reverse complement strand
CTTTCTGGCCCCAGCATGGCCTGACTGTCAGGACTGGAGCCTTCTGATGGCTCCCGGGAACCCAAGACCCAGCACCAGCACCAGCATCCAGGTGCCATCCCCTGGATTTTCAGCACCAGAGACCAGCAACCACCATACCAACCAACAGGCAACTCAGAGCAGTCTCTGGAATCTCCCTCATGGGAGACGAGCAGCTCCAGCCCTGACAGTCAGGTAACATCAGGGTCACCCCTGAAAAGCTTCACAGAAACTGACAGCAGCTTCTCCAGCAGTCGAGGGCCTGACCGCCGGCAAAACCACTCCCGCCGGCAACATTGGGCCAGAAATCCACATGTTCGGTCCAGAAGTCCCCAGGACACGACCCATGTGCCAGCACCAAGTCCTGGGAGACGCAGGCCCAGGCAGAGACAATCAGGGACATCGCGCAGGCGAAACCGCTCCCGCCTGCAACGTCAGACCCCAAATCCATCCGGACGG
>NW_020915991.1:0-416 GCF_003984885.1 Neopelma chrysocephalum | reverse complement strand
AGATTTAATAATGCATCTAAAAAGAAGCTATCACCTCTCTCTACAAATGTGTCTTAGATTAAGGTCTAGAAACATTGAATTTAATGATAAAAGCTGAAATTTTGATCTCTTCTTGTTACTCCAAACACGTGGGTCTTAAGTTACACACCTGTGCCTTTAATTCAGCACTGAGTAATTACATTGAGGTCAGTGGAATCACTCCAGACTTTTCTTGGTTTGTCTAAACTAAATGTTGTCCTAAGGATTTGGAAGCATATGAAGTGAATTTAAGAATGAACATGGATGTCAGTAGTTGGAAAATGCAACTGAAATGAACTGTCCCAGTCTGTAGAAGAGAAGAGAATGTGAAGAAGAGGTCTAAATTTCAAAAGTAAAAGCAAGCACGTAGCTTTGCACATATAATTGCATCAGCATTC
>NW_020915990.1:0-1889 GCF_003984885.1 Neopelma chrysocephalum | reverse complement strand
GGACTGTCTCTGCAGAACAGTTCCACCGTCTTTCCTTTAACTAGCACGGGGTCAGTACAGACAGAGGCTTCATGTTTCATGGTAGGCAGGGATGCAGGCTGCAGCCTGTGGGAATGGTTCCTGCATGCTAAATCTGTATTTGCAATTGGCATAACCAAATTCTGGAAAGTTATAAGTCAGGGAATGCTTTTGTTCCACTAAAAACCAACAAGGAAACTGAATAAAAGGTACCAGAACTCTTTCACTCAAACATTAATGTGTTTCAGGGCTGTTAAGGCCATTCCTGAGAGGCTTTAAGAATGGGGTTAGCAGTCCAGGCTAAGGTCTATTCTCTCTTACTGTCAGACAAGACTGTGGACCTTTAATTCCATTCTGTAACAGTATGGCACAAACAATGGGACAGACAAACCTCATCCTTTCTGAAATTCACAATGACCTTTTCCCAGCTTGGGAAAGTAATTGAATTGTCAGTGCTGTGTCACAATGCCATGTGAGCACCAAGCTCTTTCTTTCCTGGGTTCCAGATGTCTCTGACATATATGGGCTCTGTGGGCTTTGATTTCTTGTCATTATGTCCGTGGGCTCTGTGGGCTTTGATTTCTTATCATTATGTCCGTCAATATAGCCACTGTGTGTTTCCTAAAGTTCACTGGTGTTGCCGGTGAATCAGGGAATTCCTGCCACTCAGCCATTGCAAAGCAGGCAATTCCAGCTCAGCAGGCAAGGAGGGTATTTTGACCCTTTGAGTACAGCAGTCTTATCTTCTTTGTGTCACAGAGCAGCAAAATGCACAATACTTTGGCCGATAAGAGGGGATTGGGTGTTCTGTCTGCTTGCAATACATCAGCACAAACGGGTAGACTGTAACTGTACAGAGGTGTGAAAACATGTTCATTGTTTTTGGGTGCATTGCATGAATATTCCACGTCTCCCTCAAAGAGCATTTTCTAAATTCAGATGAGTCTGTAAAAGGGACTTTGAGTTTGATGTTGTTCCTGAATTCAGCAGAACTGAACTGGGAAGCTGTCCCAGCACGACTTTCTGTGTTTGTGTTACAGCATTTGTGTTCTCCTTTAGACCCTTTTTCCTTCTACTCCCTGAACTGGGCTTGACCATTTTTTTGCCTACCCTTTTTAAGAAGGACTGTCACCCCATCTGTAGTAACTGATACCTTTAATCATGTATGTGCTGCACGGAATATCCAGAAAGCCTTACACTGTCTGTGTTGTGCTGAAGTTTTAAAGTGTAACATTCTAAACTGGGATACCCCTGAGTGTAAAAACTGAAATAATGTGTAAGAGTGAAATAAAGAGAGCTGCTTAATTCCTTGCGTGGAAGAAACTTTTGTAGAATCGTTCATTCGGGAAAGGTCTGTCAAGGTTTTTCAAAAGTCTGGGAGGATTTTTCTCGTTTTGTCAGTTTATTGAGGTAATATTGGGTGGATCTATACGTGTCTAGAGCGTGGCGATGCTGATATTAGAGTGTTGAATGCCGTGCCCGTGCAGTTAGCGCTGCGCTGCTCTGGGCCGGTTTGTCTGTTCGGGGAAGGAGGCTCAGTGTTTTCAGGCTCAGCCTCTGCCTTACGCTGAGGTGGCAAACGTCTTGTGCGGCTTTTACAGCTCTGTTTCTCGAAGGCCGGGGACTCTCCTGCCAGGAGCCGAGACTCACGGTTTCCCGAGGACTGTGGGCAGCGGGGAGGGCGGACAGAGGGGGGACAGGTGCTAACGCTGTCCGTGTGCTGGGAGGCGAGTGGAGGCCCCACAGGGCTCCTGCCGATCCTCCTGGGCAGATCAATCCCCGCTTTGATGTGCGCGGGTCCTGCCCCGGACGCAGTCGAGGGCAAGCGGCGGCCCCGCGCGTGTGCGCGCGTGTCCGTGGGCCGGGCCGAG
>NW_020915989.1:0-468 GCF_003984885.1 Neopelma chrysocephalum | reverse complement strand
GTCTTCCCGGCGACTGATGAGTCATCATCGCGGCGCGCTGGGATTGGTTGCGGGCGGCGTGGGCGCTTTGGGATTGGCTGAGGGCCGTTGGGGGCCCCCGCGGCAGCTCCGGGGCCTTTGGGGGGGGTCCGAGGTGGGTTTTGGGGGGTCCCGAATTCCTGGAGATGGGATTTAGGGTGATCTGGATACGCTGGAATTATATTCTGGGTGGCCGCGGGTGCCTCATAACTCCCTGTTCCCGGGATTTTCGGGGTCTGGGAGTGCCCAAACCCCCCCTGTTCCCAGGAGTTTTAGGCTCTGGGAGTGTCCTAAACCCTCTTTTCCTTTTTTTGGGGGGTCTGGGATTGCCCAAACCCCTCTGTTTTCACAATTTTGGGGCCTGGAAGTACCTAAACTTCTCTTTTCCAGGATATTTGGGGGGCTGGGAGAGCACAAACCCCCCTGTTCATGGGGGTTTAGGTTGCTGAC
>NW_020915988.1:0-498 GCF_003984885.1 Neopelma chrysocephalum | reverse complement strand
TCCTGGCGCCTTCGGTCTGGAAGGAATCCTCGACCGTATGCAATTTTTACCCCCGTTCGGCCGGCGCACCGGCCCACGATCGACGGCCCTTTTTGCCCAGAAGGAGGGGCCTGACCCTCCAGCTCTCATTTCCCCCTATGCGCCACGATCGGCTCTACACGCGCGCAACCGGGGCTCCCGGTCCTGGCGCCTTCGGTCTGGAAGGAATCATCGACCGTATGCAATTTTAGCCCCTGGCCGGTCGGCGCACCGGGACACGAACGATGGCCCTTTTTTCCCAGAAGGAGGGACCTGACCCTCCGGCTCTTGCCTGCTATTTGTGCACCGTGATCGGCTCTACACGCGCAGCCGGGGTTCCCGGTCCTGGCGCATTCGGTCTTGAATGAATCCTCGACCGTATGCAATTTTAGCCCCCGACTGGCAGGTGCGCCGGCCAGCCAATGACCTCCCTTTTTGCCCAGAAGGTGGGGCCTGACCCTCCAGCTCTCGCCTGCTATT
>NW_020915987.1:0-1420 GCF_003984885.1 Neopelma chrysocephalum | reverse complement strand
GCCCTAAGCCCCGCCCCCTCCGCTCCCATTGGCTGCCTCCCGCATGGTCCCGCCTCTCCCTCCTCGGCCCCGCCCCCTTTGAGGGGCGTGGCCTCATTAACAGAGCAATAACCCCGCCCCTTTCCTCGGAAAAGGGGCGGGGCCAAACAAAGCACAATAAAGCCCCGCCCCTTCGTCCCCTTCTGACCAATTGCAGTGCTTCCAGTTCAGGGGGGGGGTGGGCGGGGCCGCGCGTGGCCACGCCCCCTCCCCTCCCGCCCCTCCCCCACCGGTGGGGGGAGGGGAAATCAATAAAAGTGGCTTTTTTTGGGTGGTTTTTTGTTTTTTTCCTGCGTGGGGGAGGGGCCAATTTGGGGGAGGGGGGAGGGGCTTCGGCATTTTTGGGGGGGTTTGGGGGGGATTTGGGGAGGGGGAGGGGCCTGAATTTGGGGGGATTTGGATTGGAGGGATTTGGGGAAGGAGGGATTTGGGGGGTGGGATTTGGGGGTGGCTGCGGGAACCAACTCGGGAATCCCAAATCTCGGGGGAACTTCCCTGATCCAACCGACCTGGAATCCCAAATCCGGGAGGAACTTTCCTGATCCAACTGACTCAGGAACAACAAATCCCAGGGAACGTCCCTGATCCAACCGACTCGGGAATCCCAAATCCAGGAGGAACTTCCCTGATCCAACCGACCTGGGAATCCCAAATCTGGGAGGAACTTCCCTGAGCCACCAACTCGGGAATCCCAAATCCTGGGGGAACTTCCCTGAGCCAACTGACTCGGGAACAACAAATCCCAAGGAAATGTCCCTGATCCAACCGACCTGGGAATCCCAAATCCAGAGGGATTTCCCTAAGCCACCAACTTGGGAATCCCAAATCCTGGAGGAACATCCTGCACCTCCTCCAGGTCCCCCCAGAGCCCCCCAGGTGCCCCTCAAGGACCCCTTGGAGACCTGGAGCCCCCAGAGCTCCCCTGGGTGTCACTGGGGGGACATCCAGGTGGTCATGGAGCATCTTTAGGTGGCCACGGGTGTCACTGTGAGTGTCCCAAAGGGCCCCATGGAGAGATCCGGGTGCTCCTCAAGGTCCCCCTGGAGCCCCCCGAGCTCCCCTGGGTGTCACCCGGGGGGACATCAAGGTGGTCACGGAGCATCTTTAGGTGGCCACGGGTGTCCCAAAGGTCCCCATGGAGAGATCCAGGTGCTCCTCAAGGACCCCTTGGAGACCTGGGCGGTACCTGGTCCCTGGGGGGACCCCCTGGGCACATTTAGGACCCCCAGGGCACCCCCAGACCCTCACCCGTGTCCGCAGGTGTCACTTTGGGCATCCTGCACCTCCTCCAGGTCCCCCCCTGGAGCCCCCCGGGTGCTCCTCAAGGACCCCTTGGAGCCCCCAGAGCTCCCCTGGGTGTCACCTGGGGGGCACCCTGAGC
>NW_020915986.1:0-545 GCF_003984885.1 Neopelma chrysocephalum | reverse complement strand
AGATGCAGGCCAGGAGCGGACAGAAGAGCAGCTCCGTGCCCGTGGCCGCTACCGCAGGGCAGCACTGGTACCTGCAGCCATCCCCTCCTGGGCTGGGCCTGCTGTCACTGCTCAGCCCAGCACCACTGTCGCAGCCCTCCAGGGGACATCCATCTCTTCCTTCCCTTCCTGCTGTAGCTGGTTTGCAGATTCATCAGGGGCATTTGGCGTGAAGAGACCACTTTCATGGCCACTGGGGGCACGGCAAACTTGGACCTCTTCAATGCCCAGACCAGCGCTGCCCTGCTGGATTTGCTTGTGGAGAGCGGTGTCTACACAGGGAAGCAAGTAAGCAGCCTGTGGCCAGGGCTCCAGTGCCCCAGGGATGCTGTGGCCCCTCACGCCGGCTGCGCTGGGCCCCCTCAGCCTTTGAGAGCAGCAGAGTGTGGTGGCAAGGGGAGCACTTCTTGGGGGAAGCTGGGCAAGTTGCTGGCTCTGGCAGCTCTCCAACTGTTCCCTGTGTCCCCTCCAGGTGCCGGCCATAGTCAGGTGCATCCACCAGTGGC
>NW_020915985.1:0-457 GCF_003984885.1 Neopelma chrysocephalum | reverse complement strand
CCCTTTGTACGCAACTGGGGTTCCCGGCCCCGGCGCTTCCGGTCTGGAAGGAATCCTTGACCGTATCCGATTCTGGTCCCCAGCCGACACCGGGAGGGCCGGCGTGCCGGTCCAGGAAAGACGGCCCTTTTTTCCCAGAAGGAGGGGCTTCTCCCTCCGGCTCTTGCCTGCCCTTTTTGCGCCTCACTCAGCTCTATGCACGCAGCCAGGCCTCCCGGCCCTGCACTTCCGGTCTTTGAGGAATCCTCGACTGTATCCGATTTTGGCCCTCGGAAGGCTCCGGGACGGACGGCTTAGCTGCGCGCGCCGACAGACGTTTATTCCCAGAAGGAGGGGCCCGACCCTCCGGCTCTCACCTGCCCTTTGTGTGCCTCGCTCGGCCCTAGGCGCGCAGCTGGGGATCCTGCCCGTGAACGGCGGCCCTTTTTGCCCAGAAGGAGGGACCTAACCCCCCGGC
>NW_020915984.1:0-2710 GCF_003984885.1 Neopelma chrysocephalum | reverse complement strand
GGCTGCTCCACCTGCTGAGGGGCCTTGACACCACAGCTGACACTTCTTGGACCTGCCCTTCTCACTCTTGCACCAATATCTCCTGCAAGCAAAGCACCTCGGCTGATGGTCGCCCTACTTGCACCTCACACCCCATCCCTCCCACTCCTTGCTCCTCTCTTTTCACTCTTTTGTCTCCATAAAATTCTCCTGCATCAAAGTCTCTCAGGCCTCCTCTTTTTTGATTCCAATTGTTTCACATCCTCACTCGGCACAAAGGCAGAGTTCTACAGCCATTGGGAATCTGGAAAAGAGCCACAACACCTTTCTTAGTGAATCTGTCACCAGCACTGACTCACAGACTGGCACAGGGTAGGGGCCCTTCCAGAACATGGCACAAACCCATCACCTGGTACACCAAAGGCTTCCACACAACAAGGCTCTCCTGCACACACCTCTGCCAAACTCTCTCTGGGCCAGCACACACTGCACAAACTCTCTAACCCAGCACAATTCTTAAACCCTCCCAGAAGACACAACATCATCCACTTTGCCAGGATGCACTGCAAGTGCTCCAACTCTCCTGCTCAAACAAAACCAGCAAGAGCAGCTTTGCCAGGACCATGGCCAGTTCAGCCTTACATCTCCAGCCACACAGACTCCACCTCCTCTTCCACTCGGTGACCTCTCTCACACAGAACAAGGCTTGTCTTCTGTGCCCATGGAATTCCATCTGTTTCCCTTGTGTCCATGGCCCCTTGTCCTGCCCGTGTGCTCTGCTGACAAGAGCTGGGCTCCCTCCACTTCAGTCCCTGCCACCAGGGATTCACACACACTCATGACACTCCCCTGTCCAGCCTTGTCTCCTGCCAGTCCCAGCTCTCTCAGCCTCTCCTCTTTCAAAGATGCTCCTGCCTCCACAGTACCTTGATGGCTCTGGATTTCCTCCACTAAATCCATGAGCTTCTTCCACTGGGGATCCCAGAAGTGTCCCCAGCACCTCATATGAGACCTCAGCAGTGCTCAGGGGACAGCAAGAGTCACCTCCCACTACTTGGTCACACATTTTCCAATCCTCACCTGCAGATCTCTGGCCCCTTTTCCCACACTAGACCATGGCCACCTCCTGGGCCATGTGCTCACCACCAGGGCCACAAAGACTTAATCTGATTAGAGAGGAATTTCATGAAAAGCATTGATCAAATGAACCCCCAGACATTCCACCTGCCTGGTCTGGCTCCTCCCCACAAACAGGACTTTGCCCCTGCCCTTGCTCAACTCCAGGACATGGCCATGGCCATCACCACTCGTGTGTTCAGTCTTGGCCCAATGGATGCAGCTCCTGGGCTACAGCACTGCACACTCGTTCCCATCTGCACTTTGGGACACTCAGCCCAAGGCTCTGGGCCCAGCCCTGCACACACTTCTCACCCCACCACACTGAGCACTGACACAGCCCGGCCTTGTTTGCATTCTCTGCCATCATGCAATGCTTGTGGCCAACAACCCTGGACACCTCCAAATCGTCTTCCTGCCCCTCAGACAGAAAAGATGCCCAGAGAAGGGACCTCACGCCCTGGCACTCAGCCCTGGACAGGGTAAAAAAGGCCACAGGTATCAAAACCTTAAAAGTAGGAGGGCCACCAAAACCCCCCCAGAGCACAGTCAGCAGGAAAAGTCAGGTCCAGTGTCAGGCTTAGCCAGGTGGAAGCAAAGGGGAGAGGGATGGAAGGGGAGGGAACGGGCAACACATGTGAAACTCCAGAGCAGCCTGACAGGGCTGGGATGCTTTGGGGCCCCTCCTCACAACACACCCCCAAACCACAGCACACCAGGGACACGGGGGGGACCTCACTCATCACACCCCACCTCTCCAAAGCTTTGCTCACATCTTCAGCCCTCCCTGACACGCACCATCAACTCCAGCCTTTGCCCTCTAATACTCACAGTTCAAAGCTGCTGCCAAGGTCAGATGGATGCGGCCTCAAGGGCAGGACATGGAATCACAGAATTCCACAAAGGAATGTTCGCACCATGACACAAGAGGAGAGAGGAGTCCACTGAACAACCACTAGTAATTATAATTTTTTATTCACAGATACAGGATGTTACAACTTACACGTTATACATTATGAAACCTCATGGCTTGAATGTGGAAGGAGGGAATTGGCGTCACAGACAAACCTGGGCAAAAAGTGATGGAGCCCAATTTGGTGTTTATTTATTGCATTTCTTCAGGAGGTGAAGAAATAAAGTTTAAATGACAAAGAACTTTGTGATGAAAACTTCAGAAATCCAAATGGACCATTGCAATGGAACCTGACCAGCCTGAATTCAGCCTGAGCAGCCTCAAGTTTTCCAGGTCCTCTCTCTTGATTTCAATCACAATTCCAGGGGATGAGCTCTCTTTCATCCCTCAAGAAGTGCTCCAAAGGACTGTGACCTTTCCAAGTTGATGGAGAGTCGCCTCCCAAGGACATGAAATGGATCCCTCAGCATTCTTGGGTACAACACAATGACTGATGGACATCCAGTCACACAGAACAAGAGGATCCACAATCCACAACACATCCACAAACCACAGCACACGAGGGACACAAAATCACCTCACTGATGACATCACACCTCTCCTGGGCTCTGGTTGTTTCTTCAGCCCTCCCTGACACACATCCAACAATCCAACCCTCCCAAATCCCAACTCATCAAAGGTGCCGCCAGCTGACAGTGCTGG
>NW_020915983.1:0-5778 GCF_003984885.1 Neopelma chrysocephalum | reverse complement strand
TCTTCAAGGCAATTTCAAAACAAGTCTTCAAAATTTGTACTTTTTTTTTTAATTCAATAATGGATACTTTTTAGTTTAGAGGAGAGATGATAGAGGTTTTCTCCAAGTGATCTTGATGCTGAGTGTCTCCTCAGGAGATCCAGGCTGACCCTGGATGATCAACCTTGCTCCTCACCCCCAAACTCACTAGTTTTGACATGGCCCATCTTGGACTGACAGCTGATGCAGCTCCAAACACACCGTGGGATCCATTAAAACACTGAAAAAAAAATTATTTCCCTTCCTTTAATTGTCTTCAAGTCTTCAAGACTTCTAAAGCTAATTGGAGTTGTTTTGTAGTTTAGCTAAGAAGGAAGATTTTAAAGTGGATGTCACGAAAAATATATATTTTTTGATGAAAGGGAATGAATTACACAGAGCCTTGGGATACAAGAGGGTCAGGGCACAAAGGATTTGGACACAAAGATAAGGGGGCAAAAGACATTAGAAGCACTTAATCATTGACCAATTGAACAATTATCACGTGATTCAATAGCATGTGGTACAATTTTAACAGTGACTGAATTATAGATTCACAAGAACAACATTCACACCACAATCAATTCACACCCACAGCCAGGCAGAGATGTGTGGACACGTCAATAGCTGGGTGTGGAAAGGTCCCTCTCCCAAATTCTCCTTGTTGTCAGGGAAACACTCCCACAAATCCCTTTGTTTCCCAACAGATAAGGGTCACAGCTGGAGGAGTGTTTGTTGAGGGGGATCAGAATTGTCCTGGGCATCAGCGAGGGTCTTTGGAGTGTTGCAAACTGGAGGGTTCCCGAGCTGGGAGAGGCTGCCAGAGGTGTCCCACTGAGAGGGAGGTGCTGGGGAGCTGCCGGGGCCTCCCTCAACCCCACTGGTTGTGGGTTCCCAAGGTGACTGGCTTTAGTTATCTGCTGAATTTCCATCCTGGTGTCAGGAATGACTGGAGTTTCCAAAATATTTTGGAATTGTATCTAAACTGTTCCATGATTCAGGTAGGGAATGTTCCAAGGCTTTCAGGGGATGATGGATTATCCTGTGTTCCCCAGCTCTTACACCCATCCCAGTCAGCTGGATGGTTAATTGACAATGTGTCCCGAGGGGCGGGACCTCTGATGCCATAGAAACCCCTCCCCTGGATTAGGAAACCTTTGGAATTCAGGTGTTCCAGTGGAGCATGACAATGAACAGCAATTTTCCTAAAGCAAAGAACCAAGCAGAACAAAGCAAGGCCCCAGCAGCTGCAGAGCAAAGGTCCCCCCATCCCTCTGTCCCCTGTGGCCACTGAGGCGGCAGCGCAGGCCCGAGGCGGTGCCGGGTCCCGGTGCAGCCGGGGCAGAGAGGCGGCTGCGCGAGCGGCAACCCCGGCGGTGAGTGCGGCAGCCCCGTGGCAGCGGCGGCTCCGGGCACAGACGCCGGCAGCAGCCGCTGTGGCGGCGGAGCAGCGACTCCGAGGCGCTGCAGGAGCGCTGGCTCCGCTTCCAGGCGCCGGCAGTGTCGGGAAGCCGGTGCCGGGCGGCTGCGGGGCAGCGCAGGCCAAAAGCGGCAGCGGCGGCAGCCTCGTGGCAGCGGCGGCTCCGGGCAGACACGGCCCCGCTCCAGCGCTGCCACCTCAGCGCCGCTCAGGGGACGGCGCAGCGGCTCCGGGGGCAGCGGCCAGGGACTCCCTCTCGGGGCAGCCCCAGGCACCAAAGAGGACCAGGGCCCAGCGTGTTCTCAGCTTGGTTCTCTGCAGTTCTCCCGGCATCTGAGCACAGCATGGGATGGGGAAATTGAGCTAAACCACAACAGGAGCTCATGGAACCCGCTGGCCACTGGGACACTGCAGGGCCTCCTGGAATCAAGGGGCCAGTGGGACACTGGGGAGCCTGTTGGAGCCAAGGGAACCCTGGGGTATTTTGGAACATCGTGAAGTCATGGAGTCATTGTGACACTGTAGGGCCTCATGGAACCAAAGGAACCCTGAGAGTTTTTGCAACCTCATGGAATCAAGGGGCCATTTCTGGCAGGATGCTCTGCTCTATTAATACCTAAAAAATGGTCAGAGAATGCAAACAATGCAAGCTCTCTGTGGTGAGTTACTGCTGGTGTCAAGGTGCTGTTTTTAATGTTGAATTATGCTAAACCCAAAATGCTTCTTGAAACTTCAAAGGCACATCCTGCTTTTTGAAGCAGGATTTGATAGATAAGCTGCTCCCTGGCCTGCAAATATGTCTGGCATGATAACTATAAAAGCCCCATCCAACTTTCATGTGGCAGAGTCTACCACAGGCTTCCTTGAAGTGTGTGGAGCTTCTCCAAAGAAGCAGGGACAGCTCTTCCTGATCGTTCCCCAGAGGTTAAGTGAAAGAGAGAGAACTATCCCCTGTCATTGTGGGGTGAGTTACCTCAATCTCTGCTTCAGGATTGTTTCTTTTTGCTGGCTTTGATCCAATTGCTTTAATAGAATGACTTTGATAGACTGCATTGTCCTATCTTACACTATACTACTAGGGGTATTTGCTTTTATACTGTGCAGGAAATAATTCTCTTTAAGGTCTGTTGTTGGTTTACTTGTCTGATCAATTTGCTGTTCATCACAATAAATAGTTCATTTTATAGAAATATTTCTGATTTGCCATCACTAAAACCTGCAGGACAAAATGATTGAATCACACCTCTATAATTCCCTCAATCTAAACCAAAATCTGAGCCTGAGACTGGATCCAGCCACAGCCAGGCTCCTCTCTGAGAAGGAATTTAGAAAGCAAGGGGGTCCTTTCTGTAAGAAATTAGCTTGTGTGAACCTCTGAGACGGCAAGGCCATGGGAAAAGCAACAGTGTCTTTGATGTGCTAAAACTGGCTGATAAACAGGAGGTTGGCATTAACAAAACAAAGGCAACTGAAGAGCCACCTGTGTAAACAATGGAAGGGAGTTAAGATGATATCACCACTTAACTAAGTACCAATAATGAGCTTAATCCCTGCAATATGTATGAACCCATTATAGAGTGTATATTAAGCTGTTGTCAATCTACAATAAATGAAGTTTGCTGATTCTCATATTGAGGGTTTCTTTCTTCCCGCATCGCGACAAATATGGCGCCCGTGGACAGGGACCAAGTGGGGTCCCTATGGAACAAGCCGGATCCCTGGGTTGGAGTCAAGTCGGGATCCCGGGAACCAAGTCGGGTCCTTGCAGCTGCGGTCGGACGTAGTAGTTTCGGTCGGTCTTGCTGTGCAGCACAAGAAGGCGAAAGAGTTGGACGAAAAGAGTTCAAACTTGCCGCCGCTGAACGCCTCTTTTTCCGGGATTTTGGATGGCGAAAGAGTTAAGCTCCGCGCTTCCGGCAACGAAAGAGTTGGACTCAGCACCCGGGACGACTCCTGAAGAAGGGGGCCCGCCGACAAACGCTGCAAGAAGTCTCGTGGAAAGGGCTGCACACAGCCTGGTAACACGTTTTTTAGGTAATGGAGAGACAGGCGGCGCTATCATTGCTCCAATGCTTTTCAGAAAAGAGAGGAGTTTAGGGTATAGACTCTAAAAAGGAACTAACAGGTGCCTGGACAAACAGAGACTCCGATTTCGCCGTTCTGAGGGACGCAGGGCGAACAGAAAGAGCCGAGAGAAACAGACGATAGACGAGACATTGCCCCCGGCGTCAAGAATTTAAAGCTGCGTGCCAAACCGCAATACAAGCGGAATCTCACCCTGGTCAGGTGAGCGGCTGAAGGGGGGCATGGGGTCCGCTCTTTCATAAGAAAAAGAGGCGTGCGAATGCTCCTCTGTTTAATTCTCTCTGAGAGAGATTCTAAGTATGACGAAAAAGCCCTCAAAGGGTTATTAATCCCCACTGTTCAAGCTGCCTTTGAGGTGTCCATACGGGATGCTATAAGGGACCAGTTGGGGAAGAGATCAAAGTGCTGCATTAGCGAGCAGCGAAACTGAAAGCAAAGAAAGCGAGTCAGTTTTTCAACTTTTATTCATTATCTCAATAATCGTGCTACCGACAAATTTCAAAGTGCAGGCTTCTGCCCGATCGTCAGCCGGCAGCCCCAGCAGCAGTTTGTCTTTAGCCCTAAACAGTTTTAGCTCTATGCAGGACGCCAGAGAGGCCACTGCCAGCTGTGCCTCCCCCCGCGGCGAGCTTTCCTCCACCCCCGCTGCCGTTTTTCCCGTCGCTGCTTCTAAAGCTGCTGCCCTGTTGCCGCCTGGAGCCGTACCCGACCCCGATGTACTGCCGCATGGAGCCAGTCCTCCCACCTCTCCTGTGCCGGCGTCGCCGAGCCGGGAGTCGCCCTGAGCTGCCTTAGCCAGAAGCCGCACCGTTTCCGCCCGCCACTGCCACGGCCCCCCCCGCCGCCATGCGCTACCTCTGTGCGCTGCCGGCGCCGCCGTGCCGTGCCTTGCCTGCCCGGCCGTGCCCGCCACCGCCTGCCCGTTCGCGAAAGCAATTCCCACTGCCGCGACCCCGCCTCCACCAAGCCCAGCAAGAGACAACTTCGGTAGGAACGGGAGGAGGGAAAAAAAAGCCGCGAGTGGGCCCGCACCATCACGCTGCTGCCGCTGCCTGCTCCCCGCGTCACCGAGTCCAACATCGAACTACGAGAGCAGACAGAGAGACTTAAAAAATCAAGTACAGCTGCCAGAAAACTTTTGCGGACATCTGTGGCAAATCCGAAGTTAAAGTGACAGGGCTCTCTGCAACTCCTCTGCCATTGCCAGCCCTAAGTTTTTACACACAGGTGTTTTCTAGTTATCTGCATGATGGATGAAGCCTTGAAAAAAAAGCTGGTTCTTCGGAACAAGGTTGATGTTATTCCTGCAGGTGACTGTGACACCACCAGAAGCTGTTGTAGCTAACAGTTGTCTTAATATTATTAGAACACAGTTTATTGAACACAAATTTTTAGTATTTTTAAAGCACATAATTATAGAGAGTAAGAATTTAAGTATAATGTGTTGTGTGTAGTTAAGAAATTCTAGCATTATAAGGTACTAAAGAATTATTATAATTTCTTAGGTTTGTGGAACGCAGTGACATGGAACACAGAAGTATGCTTGTATAAAATGTGTTTGGGTGCTGGTGGCCACCGTGTGGATGTGGGTGAATGGAAGTGTATACATGTGTGGGTGAATATGAATAAGTGTATATATATGAACACAAATTCACAAACACCTTTTGGTGAACAGATCACACAAAGCAGGTTACAGTCTATTTTTGGTTCAATGACACAATGGGTTTGAGTCTTGTTAAGAAAGGTTTACGATGGTTTTTGCTAATAAGATTTTTGTGGTACCAAATAAAAAAAAAAAAACAAAAAAACGGGGAAATGTAAAGAATTAGCTTGTGTGAACCTCTGAGACGGCAAGGCCATGGGAAAAGCAATAGTGTCTTTGATGTGCTAAAACTGGCTGATAAACAGGAGGTTGGCATTAACAAAAAAAAGGCAACTGAAGAGCCACCTGTGTAAACAATGGAAGGGAGTTAAGATGATATCACCACTTAACTAAGTACCAATAATGAGCTTAATCCCTGCAATATGTATGAACCCATTATAGAGTGTATATTAAGCTGTTGTCAATCTACAATAAATGAAGTTTGCTGATTCTCATATTGAGGGTTTCTTTCTTCCCGCGTCGCAACACCTTTCTGCCGCTCGTAGCTCAACGAGACGGCTTCTGCCATCAACTTTGTCTAAGCCTTCCACCCCCCCAGCCCCAAACCGTGACACATGGGCATGTCTTGTCCATGCAGTGCAAACATGGACTC
>NW_020915982.1:0-2179 GCF_003984885.1 Neopelma chrysocephalum | reverse complement strand
GGGGGGCCCAAGGCATCTTCCTCTTCCTCGCAGCCTCCTCCTCCATCCGCCCAAGCTTTGGGAAGGACAAATCCTGATGGGGGAGGGGAAAACAAGGGCTGAGCGCGTTGGTTTGGGGGTTCCTCCTGCCCAAGTCCATCTCTAGAACTCACTGGGCATCCTGTGTCCAGAAAAACCTCCAAAACACCAAGATTTAGCCCAGAAAAAAACCCACCGAGATTCAGACAAAAAAATCCTCAGAAAAAGAGAGATGAACCCTCCCCCTAAAACTGAAAAAAGTTAAGGTTCAGCCAAAATATACTCCAAATTATGAAGATTAAACCAAAAATAAGATGTTTAATTGGTAGGATGAGGAGAGCAAAGTCATTTCATGAGCACCTGATTGAATTGCTAGATATTAATCAAAAGCTGTATTAATGTAGTGTCCCTTATAACTCAATTTTTTTCTTCCTATTTTCAGTGTAGAGAATAAATATGAAATCACTGGACTTCAGGCCTGCATCATTACCCCTGTGCTTTGGTTTGCAAATCCTTCCTCATTCTACTTCTTCTCCCCTGCCATCATTTCTGACAATTGGACTCCTCTGCTGTGCTGTGCCAATATCCTGGGATGTGCGGTTTCCATGTTCGCAAGGATTAAAGGCAACTTTTTGCCTCCCAGTGCCAAAGGCTGGTCTGTGAAGTTTAGTGTGAGAGAATCCTGGGCAGTCAGACACTGAAATGGTTGAGCTGCAACGGGCCGTGCCAATGGAATGACAGAATCCATTCTGCTGGCCCAGGCACAGAAGCCAATCTGTGGCTGTGGCTCTTTGCCTCACTGGCACCATCCTCTGTGGTTCCTGCTGCCCACCATGGCACTGGCAGCCCCAGGGGCACAGGGACGTCCATCCTGTACATGAAGTCAGAGTCAGACTGTCCACAAGTGTTAGCAGGAGCAAAACAGTGCACTGCTGACCTTCTCAAATTTATCTCTGTTAATGTAGGACTTCACTTGGTCAATCTGTGTCATCTTGCACAGCATTATGTGGGTTTTATGATTTTTAATATCACTGCACCAAATTAATCTGGAATGTGTGGTCAGAACAGTAATTACCTGTATTTATGTATAACTGTGAGCTCTTCTATTTTTTATGCTTTCTGGCAAATTCACTGGCAACTTCTTTCACGACTACATGATGGGGACTGAATTTAACCCCCCAATAGGAAAGCAGTTTGGTTTCAAGCTCTTCTTCAAGGGGCACCCGGGATTGGAGCCTGGGCTCTAATTAACCTCTCCTGTGCTGCCACACAATAGGAGCTGTATGGCCAAGGGACAAACTCTGTGATCCCTGTCAGTGTCCATGGTCCCCATAAGTGTCTTTCAGGGAAATTGGGAGGAGGAAATGAAGAAACCAGCTTGGAACTAAACTGGTGTTAAAGTGGGAAAAACCTCCTTCCATGGAAATAAAACTTAGTTTTTCCTGGGCTGAACAAGCTCATTCAGGGATGAAGGACTGGGACTTCTGTGGACACTTGTGCTGGTTTCTTTGGACACTTGTGTTCCTTCAGAGAGCCCCTGGAAACACTCTGCTGTTCACTCCCAGGGCCACCAGGGCCTGGGTCCTGTCTGCAGCAGCAGATTGCAGTGGGACGGGAGAAATGCTTTTCTGAGCCTCTGGGCTGGACACAGGCACAGCCTGACCCTGAACCCAAGGGAAACAAAGACAAATTCCACGGCTTTAGCTGGAACAAGGTTGGGGGGTTTTCCTGAGGGCAGCACTACACCAGACTTTTGTGTGTGTGAGACAGGCAGAAGCACAAATGCCTGCACAGCCCAGAGCAGTCAGGGTGGTGCTGGGCTTGCTGCTGCAGAGACCCCCAGGGAACAAACCCAGGCAATACTTTGGGTTGATTCCTTGCTCTGTGTCAATGCAATAGAATGTTCCACAGGAGCTCTGTCCCCCTCTGTGGCACCGGGTGGCTCAAAGCTGAAGAGAGAGGGGGGTCAAGTGCAAGTTCCCTTCTGAAGTGTGTGTCCCTAAGGAGGACACTTGCCTTATTATTGCTTATTATTTGTAATATCTTACAGATATATCATACAATATCTAAGGATGGATTCTATAGAATATGTGCCATATTTATGATACAGAATGTATCTGATTATTGCTTTATCTGCCTGTCCAGACAGATATTGTGTATG
>NW_020915981.1:0-724 GCF_003984885.1 Neopelma chrysocephalum | reverse complement strand
TCTCGAGACTCAGGGCCAGCTCCGGGAGCAGCTGCAGCGGGAGGGACATTGGGGCCGTGAAAGCAGCATCGGGGCAGCGAGGCTGTGATGGATCCCTTCCCGCTGTGCAGCCACTGCCTGTCCACATGTGGATCTAAAGCCCCTGGCTGATGAGTCTCACAGCTCAGGCTGAGGAAACAGACCCACCTCGCCCTTTCTGAAGTTCCTTCAAAATTTCTTTCGGAACTTCATTTGAATCAAGGGTCTTTTTCTCTCCTGGAGGTTGGTTCTTGCTTCTTGGAGGACCTGAATGGGAAGCAGTTCCATTTGACATGAACGGATTAGAGAAAACCAGAGCTCAGCCTGTGAGGTCAGCAGGGACAGACTATTCACCCCTGCCATGGGAGCTGGGCTTGTGCAGAGGAATCAGCAGAGGAGCTGGAAAAGTCCTCCCTGTGGACAACCCTGTAACTCAACAGCCAGAGACACTTGTGTCATCTCTGGGGCTCTGCACGGGCAGCCCTGAGGCGCAGGAGGGGTGAGGGGATCCCGCAGGGACAGGGCACACACGGGCAGGTCTCTGTCCTGGCCCCTGCGGAGGCGCCCGGCTGGCCCAGCTTTGGGCTCTGAGCTGGCAGCTCTCCAAGGGGGAAAAGCCACGATGTACCCACACGACCTTCCAGAGGCTCAGCCCTGGGCCCCACTCCAGGTTCCTGATCACCGTCACCCCCAGACTCAGCTGCAA
>NW_020915980.1:0-2670 GCF_003984885.1 Neopelma chrysocephalum | reverse complement strand
GAGAGGTTACTTGTGGGACCTCTGCGGGACCACCCCGCCGAGAGGTTCGTTGTGAGACCTCTGCGGGACCACCCCGCCGAGAGGTTCGTTGTGAGACCTCTGCGGGACCACCCCGCCGAGAGGTTCGTTGTATCTCTCATACAGCACTAGAACTTAATCTTATAAAACATTGGATTAAACACGGTGAACAACAGTCTTCCCTCAGGCACTATGAAATTCAATGTTTACTTTTTCAGTTGGCTCAATTTACTACTAGTGAGTTACTTTGAAGTATTTCTTGAGTGTTTGGGCTCTTTTCTAGGGTCACTTTTTTGCTATCTTTTTGTCAGATTGAAAAACAAAATTTTTGTTAAAGTACTTTGACAGGTGATTGTAAGATTATTTATATGATTATTCTCAGCATTTATCGGCAGTAATGACTCCAACCTAGAACGTGATTAAGGCGAACAGAGGTCCAGTATAGCTTATACTTCCACTCTCCATGCCTATTGGGATGCAACCAATAGCAGGGGAAAAAGGATCTTCTTCGTGCCAAGTACAGGGGCTAATCTGGTCTTGCCCTCTGTCGCTCTATCGGGTGGTTTTGTAGGTTGGCTGATCAGGCTCTAAGGCTCTGCTGCTGTTTGACTGACTGCTGAGAAATGATTTTTATACTATACATTTTAGTATAGAATGCAAGTCTATTTTAACAGACAAACAACAACACGATTTGTATTTCGCTCTTACGGTTTGGTTTGCGTTTACACTATTGACCTTTGTATCGATGGCTCATTTCTTGAGCTGGGAGCTCCGCTTCTTTTGCTGAAGGTCATTTTTCAGGGTTGGTTGCTTCTTAGTTACTGTAAAAGAACTTACTTTCAAGTTACATTAAGTTTTAGATATTTCTTTAGGCATTTCTTTAACACTTTTCAACAAGGTATTAATTGTTATTTTTGTTCTAAACATTAATCTCAGTCACTTTTACTGGAACAGGTTTGCCCCAGCTACTACTCTCGTCTTGCATTGGGCTTCTCACTCAGATGAGAGTTAGTGGGCACGCTCACAATATTTCTTTCAAATTTGCTGTTAAAACCATTTGCCCCCAAGCATTCAGGCGATACTTTGCTCATCATATTATCTCTTTCACTTTTGCAGACTTCACTCTAGCCAACATGCTTATACACACTTTGGGATTTACACTCAATTTTCCTTTTTAAAAAAAAAAACAAACAAAAAATCAAAAAGTTCGACCCCCAGTTCATCTTTTGAGGCACTATTGCCACCAGATCTCCACTTGCTAAGTCCATCTCTGCTATCAACAGGTCCCCCAACAGTTCCCACACCAAAATTCATTGTCTTTTTGGCAGGATGTTCTCGCCGCATTTCTGAACTTACCCACTTCACATGCTTCCCATGGACTCTTTCTCAAAGCATTCTAGTAAATTCTCTGCTATTACTATCAATAAATTGTTCACCAACTATACAACACCACATGGTAAACACACATCAAGTACGTTCACCCCTCCCCCAGGGCCTGAGACACGGCTCAGGTCTGGTTAACTCAATCACAGGACACTGATGTCTTTCTTGGTTGCTAAGGCACTGTGGACTCTTCCTTTACTTGTCGTAGACCAGGACCTCCAGGGCTCCCCCTGCAAACGCTCTCTAGTTTCTCGCTGCTTAGTCTATACACACAGACAGGGCTGTTTTTGCCAAACTTCTTACGCTTGTTGATTGCTTAGCTTTTACATTTGTCAAAGTTTTTCTGCCCCCAGAGCCAAACTAGAATTCCGGCACCGCCTCCAGGCACCACCCCTTGGCACCGCCCCCGCGGCGCCCACTTGCGCTGCAGCCAGCAGGGCCGGCTCCCCGCCGGGGCACGCCGCCGGCCCCTTGCCTTGGGAACAGCTCGTTCCGGCTTTTTGTATCTTAGCCGCTTGTGGTACCGCCCCTCTGTGCTGCCTCCCCGCCCCGCGGCGCCTGTCTGCGCCGCGGCCAGCGGGGCCGGCTCCCCGCGCGCTGCGGTCAGCGGAGCCGCTGTGGTCTGCCAGAGCTGCCCCGCTCGCAGCCCGTGCCGCTTGCAGTTCGTGCCAGCCAGCGCCGCAGGCATTCCGGGCCACCCGCAGCTCATGCCGCATCGGCGGAAGCGGCCGCGACCGCCGCCGCTACCCCTAGCACCAGCAGGGCCAGTTTGGCAGCGGCTCCGCCGCCTTTCCGGTCAGGAACTCCCCACGCCGCTCCGGCAGGGCTATGTCCCCCCGCCTCCCGCTATGGGGCCGACCTGCCCCCGCCCGTGCTCCCAGACCGAGACTCTTTCTGTTCCGCGCGGCATCGTGCCACGTGACCACCGCCATTTTCGGTGGCCACTCCGCTCCCGGTACTATGCAATCTCGGCACTGCTTCGCGGCTCCTACGGCCGCCGGTTCGCCCTGCTCCGCCGCTGCCCGGGGCACTTCGCCGCCCGGCGCCGCTCGCTCACGGGCCCCAGCCGCTCCGCCGGTTCCCGTCCCGCTGCACTCGCAGCAGCCGCCTGGCTCTACTGCAAGCCGCTTGGCTCCGGCCCCGGGCCGACCCCGCCGTGCCGCTCTGGGGGTCTGAGTACTCCCCGGTCCTCCGCTCTCCCGCACTCGCCGACGCTTTCATTTACATTCATACACATATACACACACACACATTTCACCCAGCCCGCCC
>NW_020915979.1:0-1257 GCF_003984885.1 Neopelma chrysocephalum | reverse complement strand
GCCTCCTCCTTGTCCCACAGCTGGTTGGAAGGGCTGGGCTTTCTTGCTTGGGGTCTGGGCTAAGCTCCAGCAAACCTCGCCTGGCCCAAATCTCCCTGCTCTTGTCAGGTTCTCACTTGCTCTGCTGCCCAGGAGATACATCTTGGATATCCCTTGGGGGAAAGCCCTGGAGTCCTACTTGATCATCATTGTGCTGAGGAAGGTGGCTGGCAAAAAACTGCAGGAAAAATGACACACACTGATGAGGAGAGAGTGGCAGGGACTGCCTGTCAAAAAATGGAGGGAGCCCATGGAGCAACTCACCAGGCAGAACTCGTGGGCACAGAATCCATTTCTCTGGAGTTTTTCCCCGCAGGTGTCCAGGTCAGCCTCTGCTGGCTGACACAGCAGGCATGCTGGAGGGGAGAGAGACAATGGCCATGGGCATGGACCCTGTGCTGCCCGCCCCGACAGCCCCTCTGCCAGGTTGTGGGAGGGGCACTTTGCTCTCACCTGGTTCCCTCCCTCTGGGGGCCTCCTCCTCCCTGTCTGACATGAGACGTGTCAGTGGTGGGTCTCTGTCTCACCATCCCACCAGTGAGTGGAGCTCCCAGCACTGGGTGCTCTAATACGGCTCCTGTCATGGCGACTTCTGGATCCGCTGGATGAATTTGGGATCCGAGGCTGCTGGTGGGAATGGTGTTGCCTTTGGGAAGTTCTGGTTCTGTCTCCCTTGGGTTTTGCCTCCCAGCACTGGGTGCTGGTGCACAGTTCCTGTCATGGGGACTTCTGGTCCGTCCAGATGGATTTGGGGTCTGACGTTGCAGGCGGGAGCGGTTTCGCCTGCGGGATGTCCCTGATGCTTCCTGGCTGGGGATGTGGCTCCCAGCACTTGGTGCTCTCACACAGTTTCTTTCACGGCGACTTCTGGACCAGTCAGATGGATTTGGGGTCTGACGTTGCAGGTGGGAGTGATTTTGTGTGCGGGATGTCCTCGATGTTTCCTGGCTGCGGCGTCTTTTCCTGGCACTCGGTGATCTCACATGGCTCCTGCCATGGGGACTTCTGGACCGGCCGGATGGATTCGGGGTCTGACGTTGCAGGCGGGAGCAGTTTCGCCTGCACGATGTCCCTGATTGTCTCTGCCTGGGCCTTCGCCTCCCAGGACTTGGTGCTGGCACATGGGTCCTGTCCTGGGGACTTCTGGACCGAAGGTGTGGAATTTGGCCCTGACGTTGCCGGCGGGAGTGGTTTTGCCGGCGGTCAGGCCCCCGACTG
>NW_020915978.1:0-1835 GCF_003984885.1 Neopelma chrysocephalum | reverse complement strand
GGGGGGGGGGGTTCAGCCTCTGCTCCCAGGGAACAAGGCACAAGATGAGTGGGAATGGCCTCCAGCTGTGCCAGGGGAGGTTTAGATTGAATATTGGGGAAAAATTCCATCATGGAAAGGGCTGTCCAGCCCTGGCACAGCTGCCCAGGGTGGGGGTGGATTTCCCATCCCTGGAAGTGCTCAGAAAACGTGTGGATGTGGCACTTGAGGTCATGTTTCAGTGGTGACCATGGTGGAGGTGTTGGTTGATGGTTGGGTCTGGGGATCTCAGAGATCTTTTGCAACCTTAAACAATTCCGTGATTCTATTCCCTGTAGCTGCAGCTCCCCCCTTGGTCTCTGCTGGATCATCAGCCCAGAAGTTTGGGCACCATGGTGGGACAGAAATCCCAGGAATGCAAGGCTGGTGATGCTGTGCTGGGGACAAAGGTGTCCTCCAGAAGACCCAGATCTGCTGCCTTTGTGTCAGCAAGAACCTGCAGTGAGTGAAAGCCTGTCAGAATTCCTTCCCTGCCTCTCTCTGTCATGTTCCAGTGGAAACATTACAAACTAGAACCAACTTGTCTGCTTTTAGGGATGTTTAAGGCATAAATTATGCAACAAATGGAGTTGGCTACAAAGGGAATGAAAGCTCACACTGATGTGCTGCTCAGCAGAGCTGGAGCTGAGGAACTGGGATGGGAATCACTCAAGGAAGCAGGAAGGGAGAGCATAGGGAGATGGATGCAATTCCAACCCCTCCTAAGGACTGGGATGGGGATGTGTCCATTCACCACTCCCGTTTAGTCTAGATATGATTTCTCTTTTGTCTTGTGCTGCCAGAAGCAGGATGAATAGTTTAATTAGTTTGAGGAGACTGGATCAATAGCTGGTTAAACAAACAATTTTATCCTCCTTTCAAAGGATTAATTTTGGCTACTTCTGGAAGGTTTGTAGCAATTTGGCCAGGATTAGTGATGCTTATAATGTGCTTTTTATGGGTTTGGGCTTTTTTTTACCCTTGTTCATTTGGATGCTTTTTCTTGTTTAATAGAAAACAGGAGGGAAACAGCAACCACAGAAGAAATTCTACTCTACTCCTGAGCTTGGTGCTTAAGGCCATGGATCAGGAAGGAACAGGCTGCAGGAGGCTGAGTGGATATTGAGATGTTGAGTGCTTTAAACTCAACCAGTCCCTCAGTGCCTGGTAACTATTTGACCCACATGAAATCCTGAGTTATAATGCACATCAAAAAGCCTCTATGCTGCTCAGGCTCCTTCCTCCTCCCTGGCTGTGACTGTTGGAGCCTCAGGCTATGGATATGTGGATTACAGGGATGTAATAAGGAGCCCAAGCCTGCTGGCCATTCCTCTGCTCTCTCTTATCTTGATTTTCTTGAGAGGTGCTCTTTGGAAAATCCAAGGCAAGTTTTTCAACTCTTGGAAATCCAGAAAACTTCCTGTCTGGGCTCAGATTTGATATTTAAACACAGCTCTTATCAAACCAAGGCGAGGATGAACCACATTGTGATCACTCAGGACCTGCAGCCCAGCAGAGGATCTGATAAGGGAGGGCTCTGACATCCTAAAGAGACCCTTTGAAATTCTGCTTTGAGCTGATTTGTATTCAGTGCATAGTGAAGCCCAAAGCACTCAGCCAGTGAGACATGAAACTGCTCCTCTCATGGATCATTCTCTGGCCTTTCATATCTTAGATACTCATGGAAAATAGGTCTGGCTCCTGCATATTGAGCAAAGGGTGTGTTTTGCCCCAGGGTGGGAATACTGAAGTGTCATTTACAGGGATATTCCAAGAAAATACTGTATCTTTTGTGTGTGTGTGTGTGTGTGTGTGTG
>NW_020915977.1:0-860 GCF_003984885.1 Neopelma chrysocephalum | reverse complement strand
CGTGGCAGATAATAATGTCTGCACTGCACAGAGTCCACGAGCGCACCGCACAAGCGTATAACACCGACACGCACCCCCCGAATAATACTGCTAACAGCAGCCGCCCAACTTTTAGGCGTAGGGACACTAACGCCCAAAGTCTGGCGGGGGGGGGAATGGGAAGTGTTCGTGATTTAAGCATGGAGTCAGAAGCCCAGAGCCGGAGGGACACGGGCCGTCGGGAGGGAACGGAGCCTGCGATGCGAGATCCCCGCTCATGGGATGGCCGCAGAGGGCTCCGTTACGGCGACCGGGAGGGAAACCCAGCAGATTCGCCCCCCCGTCCCGCGGATGACCGCCGCCCACGTGGACCCGCATGGGCGCCACCATCTTGCCCATCAAATGGCCTGGGCACTGACCCGTCTCTCCCGCCCCCTGCGCTGCCCCGCCCCACCCATAGGCGCGAGGGGGGAGGTAACTCCGCCCCCTCGCCGCCTCCGACGCCCGCCCACACCCCCTCACCAGGAACCAAGATAGCCGGAGCCGCCGGGGGGGAGGAGTGGGGATGGGAGGAGGGGGAGGAGCTAGCCATAGTTCCGTCGGGAAGGAGCGAGGTAGCAACTGGGGGAGGGTCAAATGATAGGTGGAGTCTGTGTTGAGAAGAGGCAATACGGGTGAGAGACTTGCAAGTGATTAATGCATGCCCAGTCATCATTGGTCCACGCAATAGCCGCCGGTTCGAACCTGTGCCGCATGAACTAACAAAGGAATTGAGGCAGATAATAAGGGAAACCGGCGCGTCTTCATCCAACACCCTGGCATTTCTAGACATGGTAAGCTCTACCTACCTTTTCATGCCACACGATTGGAAGACTATCTTA
>NW_020915976.1:0-1564 GCF_003984885.1 Neopelma chrysocephalum | reverse complement strand
AAAATGCTCAGTATCTCCTGTATCCAGCCACACTCCCAGCACAGGCTTCAGGTTGGATCACAAAAGTCAAAAAGAGAGCAGTCACATTCTGAGCTTCTTTTCTCTTAAAAGCTCTTGTGTTCACCCAGGAGTGACAGCTATAGGATTTCCCTCAGATTCATGTATTTACATAGACTGAGATGAGAAAAAATGTGTTCTTGACCCCTGGAGACTTCTGCTCCAGGGAAACCTGCTCCAGTACTCCCATCCCCTATACTAACACTTTTTCCTCTTCTTTACCTGTCAAGCTGATACATTCAAATTTGTCCAAAAACATGCAAACAGTGGAGACCCTCAAACATAAATACAACATCACCAATGACCAAATCAGGCAAAGCCAGGCTGTCAGCACAGACTATGAGAAGAGCGGTTGGGACCGTGGCCATTTGAACCCCAATAGCCACCACAAAACCAAGGAGAGCAGGAATGCGACCTACACCCTCACCAACATAGTGCCCATGAACGAAAAACTCAACCGAGGCAACTGGAAAAAGTACGAGCTGCAAACGATGCGCCAGAAAGCCAAGAACTGTCAAACTGGCAAAACCTATGTCATTGTGGGGGCTGTGCCTGGAAACTCTTCCATTGCCAATGGGAGGGTTAATATACCCAGCCACATCTGGTCTGGTGTCTGCTGCAAGACCAAGAACAACACCTTGAGTGCTTGGGCAGCAATTGCTGACAACAATCAGAACAGGGTCTTGAAAATTACTCTGGGGCACCTGGAGAAGAGGTTGGCCCAGCTGTATGGAATGAGAAAGGTTTCTCTCTTCGACGAGGACTGTCCCCGTAAATAAGCCTCACATCCCGAGTGTAAAAGGCTCGGGGGCTTTTCCCACAGATCACAGAATCACAGAATGCTTTGAGTTGGAATGGACCTCAAGGATCATCCAGTTCCAACCCCCCCCTGCAATATAGCAGGGACACTTTCCACTGGACCAGGTTGCTCAGAGCCACGTCCAACCTGGCCTTGAACACTTCCAGGGATGGGGCAGACACAGCTTCTCTGGGCGACCTCTGCCAGGGACTCACCACCCTCACAGGGAAAAATTTCTCCCTGATATGTAGTCTGACCCTGCCCTCTGCCACTTTAAAGCCATTCCACCTTCTCCTGTCACTCCATGGCCTTCTCCCTCTCCAACTGTCCCAGAGACCCTTCAAGTACTGGAATGGGATCTAAATTCTCCTCAGAGCCTTCTCCAGCTGAACACCCCCAGCTCTCTCACCCTGTCTTCAGAGCAGAGGTGATCCAGTTCTCAGAGTACCTTCATGGCCTCCTCTGGACTCCACCCCAACAGGTTGGTGTCCTTCTCATGTTGTGGGCCCAGGGCTGGAGGCAGCACTGCAGGTGGGGTCTCATGAGAGCAGAGGAGAGGGGAACAAGTCTTGTGCAGTGTCCATCCTGCTCCCTTCTCTGGTGTGTTTCCCGCTCTGGCCCTCAAGGCAACTCCTCCTCCTGCTCTGCTAAAAGGGAGAAGGAGGTGGGCAGAGCCTCCAGCTGGTTTGCTTTGCTGCCCATGCTGGC
>NW_020915975.1:0-347 GCF_003984885.1 Neopelma chrysocephalum | reverse complement strand
CCCAATACGGTCTTTGATGAAGATGAATGGAAACGGTACGGGGATAAGTTGTGGGAGGATTTACTGAATGACGATAAAGTGGCTAAAAAGTTGGGCAAGCAGTGGCAGGCTGTTTCTAATGCTTTGCAACAACATAAAGCCGAGCAGCAGGCTGCTCGAGCCGCTGCGCAGCGTTTGGGAGACATCGGCAATCCTTTCGCTGAGTCTCCGTGCCCGCTGCCTCCTTCGACTAATGTTATACATATCCCGCCTGAATCCCAAAGGCAGGCTTTTATTACTCCCACTGCCCCTTCCCTAGAGTTCCCTAGCCCGTCCCCTGAGTCCCAGCAGATCTCGTCTACCGGGGC
>NW_020915974.1:0-1267 GCF_003984885.1 Neopelma chrysocephalum | reverse complement strand
CCCCAGTGAGTCGCTTCTCTCACTGCAGGGACTGAATGGGGAAACAAGCAAAGCAATGAGACTTTGGAGAGTCTATTCCTTGGCCTTGTTCTTTACACCAACCTTTCAAAAAGAGCAAAGTCTTCAGGAACTGCCCAGGGGGATCCCCTTTCATGATGGAAATGATGTTAAGGAACCCAGCTCTGTGCCAGCAGTGCCCAGGGCCTGTCCCTGCCCATGGTCACAGGACTGACACACAGTAGGGACTGAGCTGCCAGAGCACTCAGACCTTGGGCAAGGAGCAGAAAGGAGAGGGAGGCAGTGGAAAAAGAGCATCTCTGAAAAGGCCAAGAGCTGCTGCTCCCAGCAGTGCTCCTGTACCAGGACTCTTGACCCCTTCTCCTCTGCACACAGGCACTGCCCTCCAGCTTCAGGGAAGATCTTAGAGGGGGAATCAGGAAAAAAGAATTTAGGTCCTTTATTCTACTCAGAGATTGTGATTCCTAATGTACAGAATAACAAAGGCAGGATGTTTGACAAAGAAGTTGCTGCAGGAACTTTTATTTTGTTTAAATACACACAGAGAATGATTCCTCATTTACACAACTTTGGGTCAAAACAAAGAGGAATAGAGTGAATTAGGTATGGGATGAAGAATAAATTTCTGTGTTAACAACATTAAAAGAGGAAAAAATGTAGGAACCCCCCCATGCCACTCTCAAAAGCTTTAGAAGGCAGGCTGGGCCCGTAAAGGGTTACACAATGAGTGTTGTGTAGAAGAAAAGAGGCAGGTTGTTGCTCCTGAAAAGCATCCAGTCATCATTTTCCTCAGGGCATCCTTGAGCTCCTGGTTCCTCAGGCTGTAGATGAGGGGGTTCAGTGTTGGAGGAACCACTGAGTACAGAACTGACACAATAAGATCTAGGGATGGGGAGGAGATGGAGGGGGACTTAAGGTTGGAAAATGCTGCAGTGCTGACAAAGAGGGAGACCACGGTCAGGTGAGGGAGACATGTGGAAAAGGCTTTGTGCTGTCCCTGCTCCGAGGGGATCCTCAGCACAGCCCTGAAGATCTGCACATAGGAGAAAACAATGAAAATGAAACAGCCAAATGCTACACAGCCACTAACCCCAATGAGCCCAATTCCCCTGAGGTAGCCTGAGTGTGAGCAGGAGAGCTTGAGGATGTGTGGGATTTCACAGAAGAACTGGCCCAGGGCATTGCCCTGGCACAGGGGCAGAGAAAATGTATTGGCTGTGTGCAGCAGAGCATTGAGAAAGCCAGTGGC
>NW_020915973.1:0-1134 GCF_003984885.1 Neopelma chrysocephalum | reverse complement strand
CAGCCTCCCCCAAAGTGCAGAAACTCCACAAGTGAAATTTGTTGAAGCTGAACATCAGATCAAAAGCTTCAGGCCTCTTACAGCACCATTTCATCAGCTCTGCCTCCTCAAGAAGTCAGGAAAAAAAAATACAGCTGCATGAAAAGTAAATGAGCAGCTTTTTCTGACTCTGGAACCAGAAAATAATGACACGAAACCCAAATCAAACGCAGCACTGTCACTTGTCTTTCCAAATGCCAGCACTAATTCTCTCTCTTGCAGCTCCCAGAGACTTGTTAAACAAATGAGCCCTATAATGTACTTTGCAAATGAAAGGTCCCGGAGTGGAAGAAGTCAACTCCAACACAGAAGGCCCTTAACAGAAATGCTGCAGCTTGCTCCAGGAGTTTTGTACTGAAGGGGATCTGCCTGGCCTCGCTCCTGCCACAATCCCTGTTTTCTCCTTGGATCAAACAAGCAGTTCTGCAGCACTAGCAATAGTCTGGGCTTTTAGCCTCAAAACCTGGAAGTCAAGTCGGCCCCTGCAAGTCACAAAGGGCTGGTTTTGTGTGTGCACAGACCAGTCAGAAACAAATATACCAGAAACAAATTCTCTGTTTAACACATGCCTGATGAGCTGCATTTTCCCTGCACACCTGGGCCATGCCCCGGATGCTGAGTGCTCAGCCACGCTGTCATCCTGATTATCCTCTCTATGCCGCTGGGGGCATTTTTGGAGCCAATTTACACCTCTAATATTTTTTTCTCTCCTTGAGAGAGAACTGATTTTGCTTGCACATTGTAATCCCTTCAGAAGAACTTTTCCCTTTTCCCCCTAGTTTTTCTCACTTGCTGTTATTAATTTTTTCCCCTTAAGTTTAAAAATTAAAGCCTTTGCTCTGAAAGAGGGTGAAGGAAGAATGAAGAAGCTTCAAACCAAGGAGAAAAACCTTAACATCTGAATTTCCACAAGCAGCACAAGCCTCCTCCCGCTGCATTAATGTCTCCTCACGAAACGGCGACGGCCTCTGCAGGCAGCTGCCTAAAAACACCCACAGCTCCTCGAGAAAACAGAAATGCAACTTTTATTTTTTTTTTCCCCCTAAAGATTTAATTTTTCTCTCTTTACATTCAGCCCCTCGGTGACTCCCGAGA
>NW_020915972.1:0-5545 GCF_003984885.1 Neopelma chrysocephalum | reverse complement strand
GGGAAGAAAGGGCCTGGGGCCGATCCCAAGGTCACGGGAGTGGCCGACAGGAGAAATGGGAAAACTCACTGTGGTCCTCCAGGTGGTAGCGTCGCAAGAAACTCCCCTCTCCTCTCAGCGAGCACAAAGGAAAAAAAACCCTCCGATGAAACACAACAGAGTCGGGCCGGGGCCAGGGGGCAGCTCCCAAGCTGAAACCCTGCACCCAGACCCTGCCTCCGTCCCTCCCGGAGCGTCCAGCAACACTGCCCCCTCCCCTCCGAGCAGAGCCAGCTTCTCCAATCGCCCATTAGCCAGGAATGCACCCAGGCTGGCTAAATCTAATGTTATGCTAATCGCCTTCTCCCCCTTCCCTGTTTCATGCTCCTGTTTCTCTTACAGAGGGGGCAGGGAAGGAAAAAATTCCCCTCAGATTATAAACTATAACATTATCCACCCCTAATTTTTTCTTTCCCATGCTTCCACACTTTATCAGATTAAGTTTTTTTAAACTTCATACATACATGCATTATTCCAACTATGTACACATCTACTAATAGGTATATACAAATACAGATACAGATACAGGGTTGCATACAGATGCAAATATACAGTTACAGCCAGTTCATCCGAGCATAAGTTCCCCTTGGGGTATACACCGGGTTTCTCCATCTTCCTGCATCACCCACCAGGTGCAACCGGGCCCTTGGGCAAAAACAATCCCACGAATGGGTTTGCTTTTGCTCGAGGCAGGGTTAATCCAAACCTTTTTCCCTAACATACCCCTCAAATGAACCACTGGGACCTTGTCTCCATCCACGGTGTGGAGGGACTCTGATTGGGCAGGGCCGGCTCGGTTGATGGAGCCTCTGGAGTTGACTAACCAAGTAGCCTTTGCTAGATGCTGATCCCACTGCTTGTATGTCCCCCCACCCAACGCTCTCAGGGTAGTTTTCAACAGTCCATTATGGCGTTCAACTTTCCCCGCTGCTGCTGCATGGTATGGGATATGGTACACCCACTCGATGCCATGCTCCTTTGCCCAGGTGGCAACTAAGTTGTTCTTGAAATGAGTCCCATTATCTGACTCGATGCGCTCTGGGGTACCATGCCGCCACAGGACTTGTTTTTCAAGGCCCAAGATGGTATTTCGGGCAGTGGCATGGGGCACTGGGTGCGTCTCCAGCCATCCAGTGGTGGCTTCCACCATGGTGAGTACATAGCATTTACCTTGGCGGGTTCGTGGCAGTGTGATGTAGTCTACTTGCCAGGCCTCCCCATATCTATACTTACTGCAACGTCCACCATACCATAGGGGCTTCAGTCTCTTAGCCTGTTTGATGGCAGCGCAGGTCTCACAGTCATGGATAATCTGGGAAATAATGTCCTTGGTCAAATCCACCCCTCGGTCTCGTGCCCATCTGTGGGTGGCATCTCTGCCCTGATGGCCTGAGGCGTCATGGGCCCACCGTGCTAGGAACAACTCTCCTTTGTGCTGCCAGTCCAGGTCTACCTGTGACACCTTGACTTGTGCAGCTCGGTCTGCCTGTTCATTGTTGCGATGTTCCTCATTGGCTCGGCCTTTGCGCACATGGGCATCTACGTGGCGGACTCTCACAATCAACTTCTCTGTCCGGGTAGCAATGTCTTGCCACGTATCAGCGGCCCAGATGGGTTTTCCCCTGCGTTTCCAATTGGCCTTCTTCCATCTGTCCAACCATCCCCACAGAGCATTGGCTACCATCCATGAGTCAGTGTAGATGTAAAGCTTTGGCCACTCCTCCCATTCAGCAATGTCCAATGCCAACTGGACAGCTTTGAGCTCTGCGAATTGGCTCGATTCTCCTTCTCCTTCAGTAGCTTCTGAAACTTGTCGGGCGGGGCTCCATACAGCTGCTTTCCATCTACGCTTTGTTCCTACAAGGCGACAGGAACCATCAGTGAAGAGGGCGTAGCGTCTTTCTTCCTTTGGTAGCTTATCGAAATCTGGGGCTTCCTCAGCCCGCACCACCTGCTCTTCTTCTTCATCTGCTAGGCCAAAACTCTCACCTTCCGGCCAGTTCGTGATAATTTCTACGATCCCAGGGCGATTCAGATTTCCAATACGGGCACGCTGCGTGAGCAGAGCGATCCACTTACTCCATGTAGCATCAGTGGCATGATGTGTAGGGGGCACCTTTCCCTTAAACATCCAGTTCAGCACTGGTAGTCGAGGTGCCAGAAGGAGCTGTTCTTCTGTGCCAATCACCTCTGAGGCAGCTTGTACTCCTTCATAAGCTGCTAGGATCTCCTTCTCTGTTGGGGTGTAGTTGGCCTCAGATCCTCTGTAGCTTCGGCTCCAGAACCCAAGTGGGCGGCCCCGGGTCTCACCAGGCACCTTTTGCCAGAGGCTCCAAGAGAGACCTTTATTCCCAGATGCAGAATAGAGTACGTTTTTCACATCTGTTCCCGTTCTGACTGGCCCAAGGGCTACAGCGTGTGCAATCTCTTGTTTAATCTGTTCGAATGCCTGTTGCTGTTCAGGGCCCCACTGGAAATCATTCTTCTTGCGGGTTACCAGATAGAGAGGGCTCACAATTTGGCTGTACTCTGGGATATGCATCCTCCAGAAACCTATGGCACCCAGGAAAGCTTGTGTTTCCTTCTTGCTGGTCGGTGGGGCCATTGCTGTGATCTTATCGATGACTTCTGTCAGGATCTGACGACGCCCATCTTGCCATTTTACCCCCAGGAACTGGATTTCTCGGGCAGGCCCCTTGACCTTACTCTTCTTTATGGCAAATCCGGCTCCAAGGAGGATTTGGATGATTTTCTTTCCTTTCTCAGCAACCTCTTCTGCTGTGTCCCCCCATATGATGATGTCATCAATATACTGCAGATGTTCTGGAGCTTCACCCTTCTCTAGTGTGGCCTGGATCAGTCCGTGGCAGATGGTGGGACTGTGTTTCCACCCCTGGGGCAGTCGGTTCCAGGTGTACTGCACGCCCCTCCAGGTGAAAGCAAACTGCGGCCTACACTCTGTTGCTAAGGGAATGGAGAAGAATGCGTTCGCAATATCAATGGTGGCATACCACTTGGCTGCCTTGGACTCCAGCTCGTACTGGAGCTCCAACATGTCCGGAACAGCAGCACTCAGTGGTGGGGTAACTTCATTCAGGCCACGATAGTCCACAGTCAATCTCCATTCTCCATTAGACTTACGCACAGGCCAGATGGGACTGTTGAAGGGTGAGTGGGTCTTGCTGATCACTCCTTGGCTCTCCAGCTCACGGATCATCTTATGGATGGGGATCACAGAGTCTCGGTTCATCCGGTACTGCCGACGATGCACTACTGTAGTGGCAATTGGCACTTGCTGTTCCTCAACTTTCAACAACCCCACGGCAGAAGGGTTCTCCGAGAGACCAGGCAGCGAGTTCAACTGTTTAGCCGTCTCTACCTCCACAGCAGCTATTCCAAAAGCCCATCTATGTCCCCTGGGGTCCCTGAAGTACCCGTTCTTGAGATAGTCAATGCCCAGGATACATGGGGCATCTGGACCAGTCACAATGGGGTGTTTCTGCCAGTCTTTTCCAGTCAAGCTCACCTCAGCTTCCACCATGGTCAGCTCTTGGGACCCTCCAGTCACCCCAGAAATGGAAATAGTCTCTGGTCCCACATGTCCTGAGGGCATTAACGTACACTGAGCGCCAGTATCAACCAAAGCCTGGTATTTTTGTGGGTCTGACGTGCCAGGCCATCTGATCCACACAGTCCAATAGACACGGTTGTCCCGTGCCTCTACCTGGCTAGAGGCAGGGCCCCTCTAACACTGGTCTCCGTCCTGCCAGTCACCATCTTCCTCTTGTGAATGCCGATAGGAGGTACCCTCTAGAGGGTCAGATCTCTGCCCACAGGATGCTGGCACGGCACTCACTTTCACAGACTTCCTTCTTCCTTTCTCTTTTAACTCTTGTACTCGGGCTGCTAGAGCACGGGTAGGTTTCCTGTCCCATCGTCTCATGTCTTCTCCATGGTCAGTCAGGAAGTACCACAACTCGGTTCGTGAGGTCTGTCCGCCCTCTTTAGCTGGGGGCCGTCTGGTTCTCACTGGGGCCACATGGGAAAAGTTTCCCTCAATCCTCTCTTTCAGTCTCTCCTGATTATCTTTCAGTCTCTCCTGATTATCTTTCAACCCTACAGTTAATTCTTTGAGCTCCTTCATCATTGTTTCTACAGTGGAGATGCGGGTCTGTAGCGGTCCTTCGATCATACTGTTGTACAATCGAAGTTGACTTATTATAGACATCACTGGCTCCCGCTTCTCCCCAGCCTGCAATGATGTCAGGTAACCTTTATGTGTGTCCGGCCCCATACGTGTGAAGCTCCACCACATCTGGGGTGTACACTTAACCTTGTTAGGATCGTTGGTGAGTTGCCCATCCTCTCCGAACAACACTTCTAGCAGTGCCATTTCCCTCAGACGTAGGATCCCTTCCTCTATGGTCTTCCACCTCGTGGTATAATGATCGGCCTGCAAGGAATTTCTGTAGATGAACCTCTCCCTCACACCATCCAAAAGCCGTGCCCAGAGGGACAGGGGCTTCGATTCTCTCACAAATGTCTCCTCGATACCCACATCCTGGGCAATGGACCTCAAGAACCTCGCTTCACCGCCATCAAGGTTTATGGCATCACCTGTGGAGTCCCAAACTCGGATCATCCAAGTCAGAATGGGCTCATTGGGGCAACGAGCAACGTCTGCCCGTAAGCTCCGGAGGTTGTTATACGATAAAGACTCAATGATGATTGCTGGCTCTGGAGCAGCCGCCTGTGAGGGTCCGGCCTCCCCATCATCGTCAACTGGACGAACTGATTTAGCTTTATGTTTCTTCCTCTGGATAGGGGCAACCTCCGTTGGCTTGGCCTGCCCCTCTGATTTGGCCTTATCCTGAGTCACCTTGGTATTAGGGGCAGCCTCCGTTGGCTCGGCCTGCCCCTCTGATTTGGCCTTATCCTGAGTCACCTTAGTATTAGGCATTTTGGTTTCATCTGTTCCTTTTCCCTGCGGCTGCTGCACCATACTGAGCAACTTCCGGTAGGCAATGGCCAAGGCCCCACATGCAGCTGCCAACTGCCTCTCCATGGATCCATCACGACCTCTCTCTCTCACGGCTTTCATTATTTTTATAGGGTTCAAGAGTTGTTCAAGGGTGAGCTTCCACGTTGTGGGGGCTGAACAACTCCCTAAGAATTTACCCATATCCTCCCATACTCCATGCCACTCGAGGCTTTCTATTCCTGGGGCAGGCGCCTGGGTGCTCTCTCGGTAATTCATGGCCTTGGCTACGTATATTAGGTATATTGTGTTGGCGCAAAGTAGGATGTAAACCCCAAGAAGTAAAACATCTCTGACATCTAAAGGGAGTTTAAACACGCTAAAGGCCATTGTATTGTATCCAAAGGGGAACTGAATAAAGGGCTGGGCAAATACATCCCCCTGTGTTTCTCCGCAGGAATGGGTGCTATTATCCTTAAAGCCCCAGAGGAGACAGCTTAGGCTAGAACAGTAGCGCATCCTTGAGGA
>NW_020915971.1:0-6713 GCF_003984885.1 Neopelma chrysocephalum | reverse complement strand
CACACATGTTCCTGCTTTTGGTCGATTGAAATACATGCATGTGTCCATAGACACCTACAGTCACTTTGTATGGGCTACGCTGCAACCAGGAGAAAAAGTCCAAGATGTGAAGCGTCATCTAACAAATTGTTTTGCTGTCATGGGAGTCCCTAAAACGTTAAAAACAGACAATGGACCTGCCTATGCTAGCAGGATTCTGGGACAGTTCTTGCAGCAGTGGGACATAAAACATGTTACGGGCATAGCTCATTCGCCTACTGGACAAGCTATAGTGGAGCGAATGAATGGAACAATTAAAAGCTACCTCGAGAAATACAATGACATCAGGGATGCCCGAGAGAGAGTTAGCAAAACTCTTTTTGTCCTTAACCATTTGTGTATTTTTGGAGATGATTCAGTGCCTCCTGTTGTCAAACATAATCAGAAGGAGCAGGTGTCAAAAGGACCACCCATGAGAGTTCACTATCGGAATCCTAAAACTGGGATGTGGGAAGGTCCGGCAGAAGTCATCTTTATAGGTCGAGGCTACTTCTGTGTGTCTACTTCTACGGGTACCCTGTGGGTTCCCAGTCGTTGGGTCAAGCCAGCGATTGAGAGCCCTGGAGGACGAGGAGGAAAAACATCTACGGTGCCTGCAGCCTCACCCGACCTTGGACCACCACCTCCAGCCTCTTCAACATCTGATTCCCCTGCACCTGCTGACGAAGGAGACACTGGAACAGCATCTGAATTGACTGAATAACTGTACACAAAGGAACTGCAGGACTTACGTGCCCAGACTTGATTTACTGTTTTGTATTCTAGCAAAGATGTTAAGATTTCTGTCTATTTCATTGAACGGCTATGTAATAAGTTTCCCTTTTTATGAGTACGATTGCCAATGTTGAGGTTCCTCACACCACTGATTATTCACTAGGCATTGGTAGAAGAAAGCTTATCTGTCTGATTAACTTTATCTGGTTAAAAAACTATAGCGTTATAAGGTACTAAAGGATCATTATAATTTCTTAAGAACACAGTGACATGAAACTCAGGAATATGCTTGTGTGAGATGTGTTTGAGTGATGGTGGCCACCGCGTGAAAGTAAATGAGTGAAAGTGCATGCATGTATGTGTATAAACATACGGACACAAATTCACAAACACATATTGGTGAACAGACCACACAATGAAAGTGACAATAACAACTAGTCCTATAGACTCGTGGCTTCAATCTATCTTTGGTTCTATATCTGAATGGGCTCTAAGTTATATTAAGGAAGGCCTACGATGGCTATTGACAGTTATTGTAATCTTAGTGATAGCTCATGTTGCCTTTTCTTGTATTGCTAGACGTGTGAAAACTACGACAAAGAAGGCGTTGTTGTCCCAAAAAATAAAAACGGGGGAAATATTGAGGATTGATTAGAAACACGAGGCCATATGAATATAGCTAAGGTTATGGATGAGCTGCTAAAGTGCAAAACGCAGCCTGTCTAGGCCCATGAGAAAGTCTGAGATAACAGGGCCATGAGAAAGCAGCAATGACCTTGTGTATTCTAACTTGGGCTGAAAAACAGGAGCTTGGAATTTGAAAAACAGAAGCACTTAACGAGCCACCTGTGTAAACAATGGAAGGCAGTTGAGATGATATCACCTATTAGTCAAGTACCAATTAAGAGCCTAATCTCTGCAATATGTATGAGCCTATTATGCAGTGTATATTAAGTTGCTTTCTATCTTCAATAAACGAAGTTTTGGATCCTTACATTAAGTGTTCAGAGCTTTCCTCGCCGACAAAATGGCGCCCGTGAGCAGGGACCAAGGGGGGTCCCTAGAAGCCAAGTCGGGCTTCTGGGCTGGAATCAAGTCGGATTCCGAAAGAACCAAGTCGGGTTCTCGTGGCCACGGTCGGACGAGTAACTTCGGTCAGTCTTGTCGTGCAGCGCAAGTAGGCGAAAGGGTTGGACGAAAAAGAGCTCAAACCTGCCGCCACCGAAAGCCTCTTTTTCGGGGATTTTGGACGGTGAAAGAGTTTAGTTCCGTGTCCCACGTTGCGAAAAGAGCTCAAACCTGCCGCTGCCGAAAGCCTCTCGTTCGGGGATTTTGGACGGCGAAGGGATTAAGTTCCGCGCTTCCGGCAACGAAATTGTTGGACCCAGCGCCCGGGAAACTCCTGAAGAAGGGGACCCGCCGACAAAGCCGCAAAGTCTCGTGGAAAGGCTGCACAGCGTGGTAACGCGTGGTTTAGGTAATGGAGAGACAGGCGGCACTTTCATTACTTCAATGCTTTCTGGGAAAGCGGGGAGTTAAAGGGTTAGATTTAAAAAAGGATTTACCGGAATTGCTTAAGGTGGGGTTTGCGAAAGGGTGTTTTGCGGACCCCAATACGGTCTTTGATGAAGATGAATGGAAACGGTACGGGGATAAATTGTGGGAGGATTTACTGAATGACGATAAAGTGGCTAAAAAGTTGGGCAAGCAGTGGCAGGCTGTTTCTAATGCTTTGCAGCAACATAAAGCCGAACAGCAGGCTGCTCGAGCCGCTGCGCAGCGTTTGGGAGACATCGGCAATTCTTTCGCTGAGTCTCCGTGCCCGCTGCCTCCCTCGACTAATGTTATACATATCCCGCCTGAATCCCAAAGGCAGGCTTTTATTACTCCCACTGCCCCTTCCCCAGAGTTCCCTAGCCCGTCCCCTGAGTCCCAGCAGATCTCGTCTACCGGGGCTGCGTCACCCCCCTCACCCGATACATCAAGTAATGTCGCGGTAGAGCGACGAAAGCTCTGGCAAGGCATTGCCGCAGACGCTTTGCAAGCGGGAGACAAAGAAGTGGCAGAGGTTTTAACTAATGCCTTCCCGGTAGTTTATAATCCGGCACAGGAGGGTGGTTGGGAAGCGACTATCACTGCCCTCGATTGGAAACTGTTGTCGCAATTGCGTGCTACCGTTAGTGACAGTGGAATCCAGGGCGAGCCTGCCCGACAAATGTTGAATTATATTTGGGGTAGCAACTTGCTTTTGCCAGCAGACATTAAGAGTATTATGAAGTTGGTTCTTTCACAGCACCAGCAAATGCTTCATAATGCACACTGGCAAGCGCTTTGCCAGGAGTCTGTAGCGATTCAGAGACCGGCAGCTGACCCTTTGAACGGGGTTACGCTGGACGAATTGATGGGTTTGGGACTGTACACCAGGTTGGAGGCACAAACGTTGATAGGGCCCGATAAGATCAGGGAATCTATGCGCCTAGCCCGTCTCGCTCTAGATCAGATCAAAGCTCCGGGAGGAATTCCGTCATATATGGGGATCAAGCAGGGAAGAGAAGAACCTTTTGGATCATTCGTAGACAGAGTTGCTAATGCCATTCAGTCAGCAGGGGTTCCTGAATATATGTACGGAGCGCTGCTAAAACAGTGTGCGCTGCAGAACTGTAATTCTACAGCTCGCAGTGTCATTGTCACACTCCCGGGTAATTGGTCAATTGAGGAGCTATTAGAACGAATGGCGCACATACCCCAGGGGCCTAATGCCATGTTAGTGAACGCAGTTAGAGAGCTGGGTGAAGGCTTAAAAGAGCAGGCAAAGGCTACTAGCTCTCAGGTTTTAGCCGCGCTTGCACCCTTACAAGCTCCGTCCGGAGCCACGCAGCGAAACAGAACAGCACAAAGACAATGCTTTCGGTGTGGAGCGTACGGACACATGCGAAGAGAGTGCCAGGCCGGTCCGGTGTGGTGTCATCGCTGTCAGCAAAATACGCATGTTCCTGCTATGTGCTGGCGTGGATCGGGAAACGGGAAAGCCAGCGCGAAGGGGTCCCGTGCCAAGACACAAGTGACGGCTCCAACCACTCACAGCTTCCCGGCTCAGACTTCGCACTGCGACCTGCAACCAGAGGGAGTCTCGGCTTGGACCTGGCGACCACAATAGACTGCACCCTCATAGATCAGCGTCCTCAAAAGCTACCGACAGGAGTGTACGGACCAGTGTTAATTGATGGCAAACTGGTGGGGGCTTTGCTAATCGGTCGGTCCTCGGCCACAATGGCTGGATTAACTGTTTTAGTAGGACTGATCGACGCCGATTACACTGGAGAAATATTGATTATGGTAAACACACTATTTCCACCTTTGCATATCCCAGCTAAATCCCGTATTGTACAACTAATACCACTACCTCAAATCACATCTGGACTATCGGACAAGCCCGAACGTGGAGATCAGGGCTTTGGATCTACTGGTGCATCGGCTCTGCTAACAATAGGCCTGGCCAGACGACCACGAAAAGCCATCCAGCTGCAGTGGAACTCGCAAACTGCACATTTAATTGCTCTTCTGGATACGGGAGCTGACGTCAGTGTTGTTGCAGCTCGCAAGTGGCCCATATTGTGGCCCTTAGAGAACGCAGGAGCAACAGTTGCAGGAGTGGGTGGTCTGACTCTGGCGAAAAGGTCCCCTCCGATAACTATCATGTTAGATGGAATGACTGTGAACTGTAGCGTGTCTATTCTCCCCCTGCCCGATGGAGTACAAGCATTAATAGGGAGAGACATTCTTGCACAGATGGGGATGGTTCTGACCAACGAACCAAGATCCCCTTTAGCATGACGGCCATTGCCTGGACTTTCCCGATCCCACTCCAATGGAAGACAGAAACGCCGGTGTGGGTAGAGCAATGGCCCTTAAAAAGGGAAAGTCTTCTACAGGCACATGCACTGGTTTCGGAGCAATTACAACAAGGACATTTACGTTTGTCAACAAGCCCATGGAATACTCCTATTTTTGTAATTAAGAAGAAATCTGGGAAATACAGGCTTCTGCATGATTTACGTGCAGTAAATGCCCAGATGCATACGATGGGGGCATTACAACCAGGACTGCCAAATCCAGCTATGATCCCACAAAATTGGTTCCTGTTAATAATCGATCTTAAAGACTGCTTCTTCACTGTTGCGTTACATGAGCAGGATCGTCAGCGTTTCGCATTCACTGTTCCTGCTATAAACAAAGAAGGACCAGCGCAACGTTATGAGTGGACAGTGTTGCCCCAGGGAATGAAGAATTCTCCGACGCTTTGTCAGCTCTATGTGGATGCTGCATTACAGCCAATCAGAAAATCATGGCCCTCGACAGTAATTTACCACTACGTAGACGATTTATTGTTTGCCCAGCCGACTAACTTTACAAAAAATCAGAAACAGCAGTTGGTTAGTCAGTTGCAACAGCAAGGCTTAGTCATAGCCACTGAGAAAATTCAAGAATCCAGTCCCTGGCATTATTTAGGTTGGCAAATCACAGACTCTGTCATTCGACCTCAGAAATTGTCCATCAGTATAGAGATTGCCACCTTGCACGATGCTCAGAGACTCTTAGGGGATTTACAGTGGTTGCGTCCAGTAGTGGGAATACCTAATGAGTGGCTAGAACCCCTCAGACCACTATTAAAAGGTACAGATCCTTCAGCAGCAGTGACTGTCACCCCGGAACAGCGAAACATCTTGCATCAGATTGCAGCCAGTATTGCTGATCGTGTCCCACACCGACGGATAGAGGGTGTGCCTATCGACCTTACTATCTTGGCAGGAGAAAAGCATTTTATGGGAGCCCTCACGCAGCAAAAAATAAAAACGGGGGACAATCAAAAGCAGCTTGCAACATCGACTGAGGGGCAACAGATCGTGTTAGAATGGCTGACAACATCATTGCAACCACGCAGAACAGTCCAAGAAAGGATTCGGACTTTAGCGGACCTCATCAGAAAAGGCAGAAACCGGATTGTGCAAGCGACCGGGTCAGAACCACATGAGATTCAAGTGCCGATAAAACAGGAGGACTTGGTGTAGTGGTTTGAGCCAGGTTTTCCCCCTGAAGCTGAAAGTGGTAACCCCCAGGGGGTGGTGACCCTCGGGGCTTGACCCAATCGGTGCTCCTGCAAAATATAAACATATCTCTGGAGACCGGAAGAGAAGCAGTGGCACTGGTTGTTAGAAGAAGAGGTGGCCAAGTTGTAGAAGCCACGAAGAAGGGGCTCAGGGCCCCTGGGGGCTTTGCCCCCCCCCAGCCCCCGGTTGGGGGCTGCAGGGACTCGGAACAGTGTCAGACTGGACTGAGTGCCTGTAGCTAGGAGCTGGGGGAGTTTCTTCCCTGTAAGTAGAAGTGGGAGACGCTGGGAGCAGCGACGGAGCAGCAGCGGAGACAGCAGCGTCCGAAGAGCAGTGGCAAAGAGCCAACTGATAAAGACCAAAGGAACAACATAAGCCAGTATGCAACCAGGGCAGACAGAGAGCTGTCTAAAGAGAAGGAAAAGAGCCAGCAGCAGCAGGAACAGAGTTTCGAGGGGTAAGAACTGGACAAACCAAAACCCCCAAACTCACTAGAGACTCCTCCGAGAAAGAGGAGGGGGTGGTGGACTGAGTGGAGTCCTAAAGTGCAGTATACACTACAGAGAGGAGCTAAGAAGCTCCGGCCTCCTGAGAGCTCAGCCAGGATGGCCAAAGGAATGTGTGTGGAGGGGGTGACCTTGGGCTTCCCTCCCCCCTCCTTGCTGCAGCTTCAGAGAAGCTGGCAGCCATCTTTGAGGCAGAGCATGGGAGCTCTGCACAGGGGCTTGATTTCCCCTGAAGATACCAGACTGTCACGAAGACCCCCGTGCTTCGTGATATGACCGTGGCGGAACGACCTTGTCTGGGGTTACGTAGTCCACGGAAAGACCCCCGTTTTGAAGACGGAGGGCC
>NW_020915970.1:0-5178 GCF_003984885.1 Neopelma chrysocephalum | reverse complement strand
GACAAATTCTTAAAGGTACAATGGGGTCCCTTACATTGCCAACCTCCTAAATGGGGTGCAGTAGTTTTTCCTAATGATCCCGCAACATGTGAGTTCCTACAAGTACAAATACTCAGCCCTGAAGACAAGGGATGGTTAACTGGGAGAACCTGGGGAGTAAGATTAAATAGACTCTCAAGGAACCCAGGGGCATATGTAACCATACAAAAGCAAACAATTCCTCTTTATTCTCAACTTGTAGGGCCCAATAAGGAACTTACACAACTAAAGAATTCTGGTAACGACAGAGAGAAAGGAGAAATGATCACTGCTAATCCTAATCAAAAAAGACCACGAGTCATACCCACTGTACCCACACAATCACCCCAAGAACTGACGATGCTGCCAAAGGGGACAGACACGCTATTCAATTTGGTAGAAATGTCCTATAAAGCTTTAAATAACACTGAGCCTGAAATGACGGAGTCCTGCTGGTTATGCTATAATATGAGACCACCCTTTTATGAGGGAATAGGATTGAATTTTACTGCTAATTTTAGTAATGAGGAGAGCCCTGCCCAATGTAGATGGAATGAAAAGAAAGTGGGACTTACTATGGCACAAGTCAGTGGCACAGGAATGTGTATTGGAAATGTTCCCTTGAAGAGTGATCTTTTGTGTGGAATAAAAATAAGTAAGACACAAGAAAAGGCATATAAATGGGCAATACCGAACTACGGGGGTTGGTGGATATGCTCAAAAAGTGGTCTGACACCGTGTGTATACTTACCCATGCTTACCGAAAAGAATGAGTTCTGTGTGCAGGTAACGGTCCTACCTCGTATGTTATATCACCCCGGTGAAACTGTCTTTGAATACTGGGAAGGAAGGAAGTCCAGAGTCCAGAAGCGAGAACCAATAAGTATAACCATTGCAATGCTTTTAGGTTTAGGAGCAACAGGTACTGGGATTGCTTCCCTCGTGCAACACAGCCGAGGATTCACTGCCTTAAGGGCAGCCGTTGATGAGGATTTGAATAGAATTGAAAAATCTATTTTATTTTTGGAGCACTCTCTTAATTCTCTTTCAGAAATGGTCCTTCAAAACAGACGAGGATTGGATGTGATATTTATGCAGCAGGGAGGTTTGTGTGTGGCTCTGGAAGAAGAGTGCTGTTTCTATGCTAATCATTCTGGTGTCATTAGAGAATCAATGGCTGAGTTGCGCGACGGAATAGAAAGGAGGAAAAAGGATCGAGACGTGACACAAACCTGGTTTGGTGATTGGAATATACAAATCCCCTGGATAGGTACTCTCCTCTCTACCCTTGCAGGTCCATTAATAACGATAGCTGCTGCATTAATTTTAGGTCCCTGTGTTTTAAATAAATTAATGAGTTTTGCTAAAAATAGAATAAATGCTGTCCATTTAATGACTGTCAAACAGCATTATGAGGACATGAGCGGAGGATCTTTAAGTGAAGATCAGACCACTCTGGAGGAAACGGCTGGTGATATAATCATTTCCCTTGATCAGCAAATTTATGAGGAAGTCAGAGGGGGGAACTGTCATAGGTAATTGGCCTCATAAAATTGCAGATCAAATTAATAGTGGTCAATAAAGTTATGATGTTATGAATTAGCACTTTTGCTGTATTGTTCGCACACTAATTATGACCAGCACTTTTGATTTAAATTGTTTGTCTGGTTGAGAGTCATAGGATGAGTTAAGCAAGACTAACCACATGAATTGTTATGCTGCGGTTTGCTAAACACAACGCTAAACATGATTTGTCATACTGATTTTGCTGTTAGAAATGTTGTTTTAAAAGGAATTGTTAGAAATCCAAAATGGAGGATATCAAAACGACAACGATCCTGGGGTCTGCAGGACGACCGTTGCCAGTGGAATTTTCCATCTTCATAGCCTTGGAGACTGTTCCCGCCACTGAACTGATTACTAGGACCCCAGCAACAGCAGCCGCGCGAAAAGAGGAACCAATCCACCGAGTGCCCGCGAAAAGAGGAAACCAATGTCTTACTAGCCGCAAAAGAGGAACTAATCACCTATCAGCGCGCCAGCCTCCACCCAATCGATTGATGGTGTGACTTTGGTGGGAGGGGGTTTCTGGGGTATATAAACTATTGTCAGTTGTTTATCCGTGCGCTCTGCGACGGGACACTAGGTTCCTCCAGACGCCCGGCTGCCGTTTTTCCAATTTGAAATTTCTCTAATAAATTGATTTTTATTCCTTGCAAATCTAAATTCGATAGCCTCGTTTCTATAGCAATTGGTGCCGTGACTCGGATAAAGACTTCTGGAAGGTAAGATTACTACCTGGGAAGGGTACCCCCGTCCCATTTTGGACGGTCTCGGGGAGCTCTTATCTTTCAGCTCTTTATTCCGACCAAGAGAAAATTTATTAGAGACAAATTGGAAAAAGAAACTCTGCAGACCCCGTAATTTCGTATACGAATCCGGGTGGGGTCAGACCTAGGGACAAGGTGCTGACAAAAAGGCTTGCCCTGTAGGGGCCTGAGTCAAATTTGTGGTTTTTGCTCAGCTATTCTTAAAAACAGGAAGAAGACTGACTCAGCAGAAGCCGGATCAGAGGAATCCAGGATAGTACACCCGGTTGGGCGGGTCTCGCTCCAGCGCCGCCAGCGCTGCTAAGAGCGAGGGCTCACCCAGGAGCTGAGTGGGTGAGTATCCCCCTCCAGGGATATTGGGAGGGGTTCCTGAAGTGCGATTGTGTGAGACGTTCAATTGCGAACGAAGCGAGTGCGGACCCCCTACTAGCGCAGTTCCCGTAGAGCGCGAGCTCGAGGGTCGCGAACGGGGGGAAGCGAGTGGTTTGAGTGTGTGTGTGTCTCGATCGAAGGCACTTCAGAAGATGGGCTTGGGGAGGAGCAAGGTCTCCCCACCCATGGGTGGCAATAATGTAGAGCTGCCAGGTAAATCCCAAAAGACCAAGAAACGTTCAGGTTATAGACGCTCTCGGGAGGGGGACAGACGCCGGGATGGAATTGTAATCGATTCTCCCCCGGAGGAAAGAGAAGTTGTCAGAGCAGGCAGTCCCCAAAAAGAGGAACCGTTTGAGAGCGGAGCGGTGATTCATCAACCGCAAGAAAAGAAAGATTTCACAGAAAGCGACTTGGAGGCTAGGTCGCTTAAAGTACCCGCAGATAGTCCATTGGGTATACTGTTGAAGAATTGGACCGAATATTCGCATACAGTGGGAAAGTCTAGAGAACGGATGGTATTCTACTGTGTGCGAGTCTGGGGAGATCAAAAGTTGTGTGAAGTAGGAGAGTCCATATATTGGCCGAGATATGGTACCTTTGAGAGTTGGTTGTGCCGAGCGTTAAATCGATATGTGAATGGCAAGAAGCCGGTGTGTGCGGAGGAGGTTAAGTATGCTTTGGTGTGGCTAGATCTTAGCATACCTGCCTACCTGTTCCCTATAAGGGAAAACAAGAAGTTAGGGAGTTGCGGTGAGATGCAGGAGAAGTGGAGGTCTCCCCCCCCTTATACTTCCATTCTTGAGAAGGAGACGGGAGAAGTGGTAGTTCCAAGTGCTCCGAGAGAATGGGACTCAGGCGTATTGAGCCATCAAAGGCGTGAGTCTAGTATATCAACCCATCTAGGGCATGGGTCCGACATTTTGTCATCCCAAGGGCAAAGTGCGGCCATTTTGTTGTCCCAAGGGCGGGAATCCGCCATTTTGTTGCCCCCCAAATCGGAGTCCGACATTTTGAAACCTCGGGTGCAGAGTTCTGCTTTGTTGTCAAAGGATGTCACGCCTGGTCAGGTCGCGAAGGTAGAAAACAAACTTTTAGGCCAAAAGTCAGATGCAATCACTGAAGTCACTGGTGTGCCTGACTCACAATCGAAGTTATTTCCCCTTAGAGAAGCTGTCTTTCCTGGCCGGCAAGGAGGTGTGGGGTTTGTGTCTGAACCTCTGAGTACAGGAGAGGTCAGAGCTTTTAAGAAAGAAATGGGAAACTTGTTGGAGGATCCCATAGGAGTGTCTGAGAAGTTTGATCAATTTTTAGGCCCAAGTCTATACACTTGGGATGAATTGCAAGCTATTTTAGGTATTCTCTTTACCGTTGAGGAACGGGGAATGATTAGAACTGCCGGGATGAGGAGCTGGGACAGGACACATCAGCAGGGTCCGGCAGGAGATACGAAGTGGCCGCTTGAGAGACCAAACTGGAATAACCAAGATGCGGCTGATAGAGCTAAAATGAATGATTTAAGAGCAATGATAGTTCAGGGTATAAGAGAATCGGTCCCAAGAGGACAAAATATAGACAAGGCATTTAAAGAATATCAGAGGAAAGATGAGTCACCTACAGATTGGTTAGAACGATTGCGAAAAATCTTCCATTTATATTCTGGTATGGATCCTGAAAGTGACGCAATGGGACTAGCAGTATTGAAATTAAGATTTGTGCAGGGATCTTGGGAGGACATTAGGCGTAAATTGGAGAAAAATAGAGACTGGCAGACAAAGGGGTTGGACCTTTTGTTGAGAGAAGCCCAGGAGGTGTATGTGCGTAGAGATGAGGTGAAGGAAGAAGAGAAGCAGCGCCGGAGAGAGGATAGTCAGAGAAAACAAACTAGGCTTTTGGTTGCGGCATTGAAAGAGGGACAGGGAGCTACTGGCAGAAACAGGAAGAATGAGTCATTCAAAATTGAGAAACAGAGAGACCGGAGAAGTGACAAGCAGGCAAGCTTTGATGAAGCGATGTGTTACTATTGTGGAAGGAAAGGACATATTAAACGGAATTGTAGAAAGAGGCAACAAGACGAGCAGGTGTTCCAGGAAGACTGATGGGGTCAGGGGCTTTATTTGTTGGGGACGCGTAAGACCTGTGAGCCCTTGATAAAATTAAAAGTAGGTCCCCAACATGAAGAATTTGAGTTTTTAGTTGATTCCGGAGCCGAACGATCTACAGTTCAGCGTCTACCTCATGGTTGTGTGGTGTCAATGGATAAAATTCAAGTAATTGGAGCGAAGGGAGAGCCTTTCAGGGTCCCTCTAATTAAAAATGTGGAACTGGAAGCCTCCAAGAAATACGCAATTGGAGATCTGCTATTAGTGCCAGAAGCAGAATACAATTTGTTAGGAAGAGATTTGATGGTGGAATTAGGAATTAATCTCGAGGTAGTGGAGCAACAGCTGCAAGTGAA
>NW_020915969.1:0-1348 GCF_003984885.1 Neopelma chrysocephalum | reverse complement strand
GCGGTTCCATCCCGTCCGGGAGCTCTCCCGGGAGAAGGGGAGGGAGGCGGGGAGCGGACGGGAGCGGCCCCGGGAGCGGGGCCTGCGGGGATAGCGGGGCTCTCGGGAACGGGCGGGCGGGGATTGGCGGGGCTGGCACAGGGGGGCGGGGCTGTGCGGGCCGCGGGCTATAAATAGCGGGGGGGGGTGGAGGGATGCGCTAGGGCAGTTCGGCGGCGGAGGTGGAAGCGGCGCTGGAGCTCCGGGAGCCGAGGCGGGATCGGCGGTGAGCTGGGGCGGGACTCCTGCGGCTGCCGCTCCAGGTACTTGGCTGCCTGGGGCACAGGGGCCGCTCTCTCTGGGAGGTTCTGGCTCCCGACGTGCAGGTCCGATCCCGGCCCGCCACTCCCAGCTCGCTTTTCTCCGCTCTGCCCAATCACAGCCCGCCCTTTCAGTGGGGCCGCGGTCCCGTAAGCTGTGCCCGCTCAGCCTCAGTTTGACCCTTGACCTTCCCAGTTTGACCCTTGACCTTCCCAGTTGCTCCCAGTTTGACCTTTGACCTTTTGGTTTGACCTTTGACCTTTCGGTTTGACCTTTGACATTTCGGTTTGACCTTTGACCTTTCCAGTTTGACCTTTGATATTTAGGTTTGACCTTTGACCTTTCGGTTTGACCTTTGACCTTTGGGTTTGACCTTTGACCTTTCGGTCTGACCTTTGACCTTTTGGTCTGACCTTTGACCTTTTGGTCTGACCTTTGACCTTTCAGTTTGACCTTTGACCTTTCAGTTTGACCTTTGACCTTTCAATTTGACCTTTGACCTTCCCAGTTTGACCTTTGACCTTTGGGGTTGACCTTTGACCTTTCAGGGTGACCTTTGACCTTTCAATTTGACCTTTGACCTTCCCAATTTGACCTTTGACCTTTTGGGTTGACCTTTGACCTTTCAATTTGACCTTTGACCTTTCGGTTCGACCTTTGACCTTTCCAGTTTGACCTTTGACCTTTCAGGTTGACCTTTGACCTTTCAATTTGACCTTTGACCTTTCGGTTTGACCTTTGACCTTTGAGGTTGACCTTTGACCTTTTGGGTTGACCTTTGACCTTTTGGTTTGACCTTTGACCTTTCCGGTTTGACCTTAGACCTTTTGGTTTGACCTTTGACCTTTCCAATTTGACCTTTGACCTTCCCAGTTTGACCTTTGACCTTTCGGTCTGACCTTTGACCTTTTGGGTTGACTTTTGACCTTTTGGGGTGACCTTTGACCTTTCAATTTGACCTTTGACCTTCCCAATTTGACCCTTGACCTTTCCAGTTTGATCCTTGACCTTTCCAGTTTGACGTTTGACCTTCCCGGGGGCTCTGCAG
>NW_020915968.1:0-1502 GCF_003984885.1 Neopelma chrysocephalum | reverse complement strand
CCTTGGAAAAAATGGAGGACACTAACCAGTGCCACAAGAAAACTGAACCAAAGGAACTGTGGCCTGTGCAGTGACAGAAAGACTTTTCTCTTTCCTTCTTGGACTTTTATTGAAGGAAAAGAGGAATTTAACTCAATGTAAATATATATATATAGCTGTGTGTATATAAACTTTTGTAAATATTTTTTCCCTTCCCCCAATAATGAATGGTTGTGTTTTGTCTGAAAACTCTCCACATGAAGTGAAAAAGATATCAAGTCCATACCATCACTAAACCCTCTCACAGGGGCAAATTGTGGGAGGGGGGCTTGAACTTAAAAATTGGATCCTTTGGGAGTTTCAAACCACCACACAGAGCTCCTTTGCTCTGTCTCAGCTGCCAGCCTGGCAGCAGCAGGGGGGGGGCAAGGCCCTCCTCCACATTCCATCCAGCCGTCCCGTTCCAGCTTCCAGGACGTCTGAGCTTCTTAGCTCCTCTCTCTCTCTCTGCTGCAGGCTGCATTTTAGGACTTCCATCAAGTAGGAGTCCACTGCTTCCTCTAGGAGGGCTCTCAGAGGGGTTTTGGGGACTTTGATTCAGTTCTTACCCCCAAAACTGTCTCTGGAGAGCTTAGTTCTCTCTCTCTCTCTCTCTCCATTAGACATCTCTGTGTCTTCCTGCTTGGCTGCAGGCTGTCTTTGCTGCTTCTTATCTCTTGGCTTTCAGCCATAGCCTCTGCTCAGTGCTGTCTCTGCTGCTGCCTTTCCATCTTCTGCTGCCCACTCCCAGTGGAGAAAAACTACCAGCTTTTTCAGTCCCAGACCTCGGTCCAGTTGAACACTGTTTCCGAGTTTCTAGGACCCAGCCAGGGGGCTGAGGGGGCGTGGTCCCCAGCGGGGCTCCTGCCCCTTCTCCCCTAGTGCTCTCAGAACACGGCCACTTCTTCTCCAACTACCTCATCCCCCTTCTTTTCCGGTCTGCTGTGATAGGTTTGAATTTTGCAGGGGCGCTGATTGGGTCAACATCAGGAGAGACACCACCCCCTCGGGGGTTCCCATTTTTTGAACTCCAGGGGGAAAAAACACCTTTTTTCCCCACCACACCCCCGGAAACCAAAGAACCAAGCTCCCACCATGGGACAGTTCAACCCCATCCGTGTGCCAAAGGCTCCTTTGTGATGTCACAGCCTATCCTCTCCAGTCCGGAATAGCCCCTGGCGACCAAAGAACTAACACCCCACAGCAGCACAGTGCAGACCAACCCATGTGCTTTGGGCCCTTTTGTGATGTCACGGACTATCCTCTCCACTCCAGAATGGCCCCTTGTTGTATTTTCATCTTGGCTGAATGCCAGGTGTCCATCTAGACTACACTAACTGACACCACCCTGGAGGGAAAGGGAAGAGAGAAAAAAAAAAAGAAAATAAAAAATCAGGATTACTAAGGAAAGGCAGTTTACATATACACTGAGAAGGCAAATAAGACTAAAAGCACTACACACACACAGGGAAAAAGAAACTAAC
>NW_020915967.1:0-947 GCF_003984885.1 Neopelma chrysocephalum | reverse complement strand
TCTGGGAAGCACAGTGGGGTTGGATCCAGGGTTGGACTTGATGATCTCGGAGGTCTTTTCCAACCCGGCTGATTCTGTGATTCTCTGATTCCCGTTCTGTTGGCAGCACCTGCTTGAGACTCTATCCCCAGGGTGATAGAGATGTCTGTCCATATATATCTGCAAGGTTAGTCTGTAAATGTGTGGTGTTAGCAAAGCAGGCTGAGTTCTGGGCTGGTTCTAGAAGGAGAAGGAAGCCCAGAGGCCAGTGCAAGCAGGCAGCCCTGAGCTTGCACATCATGTCCCCTCCGTGCAGGTTCCTTTCCTTGAGCCCAGGCCCTGAGGTGAGGCTGAGAAGTGGCGCGGAGGTGAGCCCAGAGCTGTCCCTGGGTGAGGCTGAGAATAAGTGCAAGGCAGAGGTGCTGCTGAGGAAGGAGACCCCCATGGTGGGGAAGAAACAAAGGTGCCCATTCCCGAGAAGGTGCTGTGTCCATCCCCTGTGTGCCAGGTGAGCTGGGGCTTTGCTGCAGAGCTGCGGGTGCTGATTTGAGCGGCTCCAAGTGCTGAGATGGTGGCACCCAGGAACACAAACTGTGCCTGGCCACGGAGCCTGCAAGGAGGAGCAGAGACAGCCCTGGCTGTGTGGGGAGCCAGGTTGTCCCTGTGCCTTCCCCTGCAGGCCCTGGCTGTCCCTGCTGGGCCTCTGTCCATCCCCATCAGGTCCCTGCCCGTCCCCCCCAGGCTGAGCTCCCCCCAGGAAGTGCCGTGGAGCTGAAGCTGCTGCCATCCCCCCCCTGCAGCCGCTGCCCCGGCCAAGGGAGCAGCAAAGGCAGGGCAGGAGCAGAGGCAGCAGCAGGGGAGCCCTGGGGGGGCCGGGAAGCTCTTGTGTGGGGCAGGAAAGAGGCGCTGGGCACGAGGCCGGGGCTGTGCTGAGCAGGCCCAGCCCTCACATCCCCCCAGCCAACGCC
>NW_020915966.1:0-442 GCF_003984885.1 Neopelma chrysocephalum | reverse complement strand
TTTTTTACCTTTTGGGCTTAGAAGGGTTTCTCTAAAAACATGGCAATTCATGTCCTCAACATGGAAATTCTTTGGAGAAGGAGTTTGGGACTTTAGACTCAAAAGAATCACAGAATGGTTTGGCTTGGAAGGGAACTAAAAGCTCATCTGGTCCAAGTCCCTGGACATGGACAGTGACATCTTTTACTAATTGAGGTTACTCAAACTTCCTGTCCTTGGACAAATGCAGGGATGGGACATCCACTTCTCTGGAAACCGCTTCCAGTTCTTGCCACCCTTATTGCTAAATATTTCCTCCTATTATCCAATAAAAAACTCTTTCAATTCAAAGCCACTGCTCCATGTTCTGCCACTACAGGCCTTGGTAAAAAGTATCCCTGTGATTTACTTTGACTATGAGCATGATATTTTCATCTGCAAAAATATTAGTGAGTGCCCAGAG
>NW_020915965.1:0-1530 GCF_003984885.1 Neopelma chrysocephalum | reverse complement strand
AGGTTTGGAGTGATGGAGATTGTTTTCCCAAGTCACCATTCCATGGGGTAGGGCCCTGCTCTCCTGGAGGTGCTGAACACCTGCCCAACCGTGGGAAGCAGGGAATGAATTCCCTGTTTTGTTTTGCTCCTGCGTGCAGCTTTTGCTTGTCCTTATTATCTCAACCCACAAGTTTTCCAGCTTTTCCCCTCCCAGTTCTCTCCAGGGTCCTGCTGGTGGAGGAGTGAGGAATGGCCAGGAGGGGCTTGGGGGCTGCATGGGTTGAAACCACAATAGCCCTTGTTGGCATCCAGGGTGGGGCTGGGAGTGTTGGAGATACCAACAGATGTGTCTGGGATGTGCTGCTGAAATTTGCAGCTGCTGGTGCTGTCTGGGGCTCCTGGCTGTGTGTCAGAGTCTGGGGCTCCTTGGTGGCTGGAACTCCGTGTGAACTCGAGCTGAAGGGCCTGTGACCTGTGGGTGAGTCCAGGCTGGAGCAGAGACCCCCCTGCACCCCAGGGAGGAGCCCACACTGGAGCAGATTTGCTGGCAGGACTTGTGACCCCGTGGGGGATCCACACTGGAGCAGCCTGATCCTGAGGGACTGACCCCCTGGAGGGATCCACACTGGAACAGCCTTTTCCTGAGGGACTGAGCCCATGGAAGGGACCCACACTGGAACAGCCTGTTCCTGAGGGACTGAGCCCATGGGAAGGACTCAGTTTGAAGAAGTCCATGGAGGACTGTCTCCCGTGGGAGGGAGCCAGGCTGGATGGAGCAGGGGAAGGACTGACCCCGTGGAAAGGGACCCCACGCTGGAGCAGGGGAAGGACTCCTCTCCCTGAGGGTGAAGCAGCAGCACAAACATGGGATGAACTGACCATAACCCCCACTCCCATCTCCCTGGGCCCCCGCGGGGTGGGGGGGGAAAGGGAGGAAATCAGGGATGAAGTGAAGCCCGATGATTTTTTAGGATTTGATTTCCTTCCCGTTCTCCTGCTCTGATTTGATTGGTCACAAATTCCATCATTTCCCCAGGTCGTGTCTGTTGTGCCCGTGACAGCGGCGGGTGAGTGACCTCTCCCTGCCCTTATCCCAACCCCGCAGCCTTTCCTTCTGTGTTCTGTGCCCTGCCCGGGTGAGGAGGGCGGTGAGGGAGCGGCTTTGGTGGCCCCGGGCCCCCAGGCAGGGCCAGCCCAGCCCGGGAATCCTTGCAAGAATTCCATGGGGCTCCCTCGGAAACGCCGGCGCACGGCGGGTCCGGCTGCGCGGGCAGGCGGCCCCAGAAATACCAACTGGGCACAACAGGACAGGGCGAGGGGGCAGCGGGTGCTGGGGGGGAAATCTCCTTCCTCCGAGCGGGCAGGGAGAGGAGGAGGGAGAACCTGGTGCCGAGTAAAGGGGAGAGGAGGAGGGATGAGGCTGGAGCTGTGGAAGGCGCTGGGGGCGCCCGGGGGCAGCTGGGACTTGGCTTTCCACATCTCTGCGGGGAAAGGAAGCCAGTCCCTGGTTTCTGGGGCTGTCCCCCCTCGCAGTTTGTTGGGTTTAACA
>NW_020915964.1:0-928 GCF_003984885.1 Neopelma chrysocephalum | reverse complement strand
CAGGACTTTAACCTGCAGTTGGGGTTTTAGTGCGTCGGAGCGTCCCCGGTCTTTCCCCCCGGGATACAGCATCCTGTACTCCCCTACTGTACCAAGCGCTTTTCCTTATAAATCACAATTTAAAGTACAAGTACCTCTTAATTTGAAGCAGGCGGTTCGTGTCCGTCGACTCGTAAATCCAAGGGGTCGGGAGACTTGCTGACAGAAATCTCGTCGGAGGGGCCCCAGAAGCGTCACGAGCCCCCAGGACTCGCAGGGTCGAGGAGACTAGCCTGTCCCATCTGGGTCGCCAAAATGATGCCAAGATTTTGCCCCCAAAAAGGCACGAACAAAAGAAACTGCTTAGAGACAAAATTTGTAGCCTTTAAGCAGGAGGTACTTTATTTCGCGGGCCTCCGGAGCGCCCGGGGAACGGTCAGGTCATCCTGGAAGAACCGCTCCACCTTATCAATAAAGGAACAGGTTTATATATGATTTTTACAAGTGATTACAACATTTCTGCATGTATATTCATAGAATTGCAACATACGTTATCAATATTCATAACAGGTGGAGTTTAGGCGGAGTTAGAGGTGTGGTCTTCAATTTGGGGAGAATCTGGGAGGGAGTTCCGGCCTTCAGTCTCAGGGAATCCCCCTGCCCGCCTCCCATTATCATCATGAACTTTGTGAACTTTCTCACTTTGGCTGACTTTCTAGTGCATTTGGCAAGAGTTTCTGATGATTTTGCAGGGATACCCAGATCTTGGCTCATCTTCCTTCTTTATCAGGGTGTTCTTCTGAGTACATGAGTTTCTGTTCTGCTGTACCAGTATGTTCTGCATACCTTAATGAATTATTGCCTCTAATATTTCAAAGACTAAGTTTTTCTGCTCTTGCTTATACTTATATTCTGAATTTAACTCTCTACTGTTCATATAGTTATATTT
>NW_020915963.1:0-788 GCF_003984885.1 Neopelma chrysocephalum | reverse complement strand
GAAGAGCCAGAAGTGCAGGAGCTGCAGCTCCCGCCTGTCTGCAAATGCCAGGAGGAGGAACTGGGTGAGGGAGCTGCTGTTGGACATTTACACCTTCCTCAAAGTATTTTGATCTGTTTAGGAGGAAAAGTCACTGCTGAGTTAGACCAGGCTTCTGCAGTCAAACATTACCCATCTCACAGCCACCCCACTCTCAGGCTCTCTCTCCTCTCTCAGACCTCCCTGCAGCTCCCTCCCCTGAGCTCTGGCTTTTGCTGGCTGAGGGGACCACTGGAAGCAGGAACTCTGGGATGGGCACCCAAGGACTCCTTCTTGCTCTGCTGGGAGAGGAAACTTAGAATGCAGGGTGACCTCAAATTAAATGTACTTGTGATACATCAAAGAGCTTCTCAGCTTTGCTGTTTGCAATTTGCCCAAATGAAGGACTGAGCTGAGGGAATTCTTTGTATTTGTTCACCCACTTGCACCTGCCACAGTTAGGAGTGGTTGTGGATGTTTGAAATCCCTGACATTCCTATTGCACTGCAGGTCAAGTCTTGTGGGTTCTGAGGGGCACAGGGATGGTTCCTTAATGCAGAGAGAAGAGCTGCTCTGCCCATCAGTCCTGTGCTGGATGAGCATCACACTCAACTGCTCTATTCCCCTACAGGGAAACTGCACAGAGATCCAGGAATCCATGTCCAAAGAACAGATTGACACACTCCTCACCTTTTCATCTCTCCCCTCCCAGACTGAGACACAAAATGCTCCTTGCAGCTGCCCAGAGCATTTCCATGGATTTAGCACTG
>NW_020915962.1:0-356 GCF_003984885.1 Neopelma chrysocephalum | reverse complement strand
AAAAATCTTCGTCCGTATGCAATTTTGGGAGTTGGGCCGGCAGTTTTGAGGCAGCGCTGAAAACAGCAAACAACAGCCCTTATCGCTAGGAACGAAAGCCTGGAATCTTTGACTTTGTGGTGCAGTTTGTGTGTAGCCTGGGGATTCCTTCAGCAACAAGAGCTTTCTGTGCTGGTACTTTTGGTGTAGGTGGAGTCTTCATCCATAGGCAATTTTGGGAGTCGGGATGGCAGTTGGGAGTCAGGACTGTAAACAGGAAACAACAACCCTTATCGCCAGGAACGAAAGCCTGGAAGCTTTTGCTTTGTGGTGCAGTTGGTAGGCCAGGCTGGGCACACCACGGGCAGCAAGAGCTT
>NW_020915961.1:0-1023 GCF_003984885.1 Neopelma chrysocephalum | reverse complement strand
TTGCTCCCAGTTTGACCTTTGACCTTTTGGTTTGACCTTTGACCTTTAGGTTTGACCTTTGACATTTCGGTTTGACCTTTGACCTTTCCAGTTTGACCTTTGATATTTAGGTTTGACCTTTGACCTTTTGGTTTGACCTTTGACCTTTGGGTTTGACCTTTGACCTTTGGGTTTGACCTTTGACCTTTCGGTCTGACCTTTGACCTTTCAGTTTGACCTTTGACCTTTCAGTTTGACCTTTGACCTTTCAATTTGACCTTTGACCTTCCCAGTTTGACCTTTGACCTTTGGGGTTGACCTTTGACCTTTCAGGGTTACCTTTGACCTTTCAATTTGACCTTTGACCTTCCCAATTCGACCTTTGACCTTTTGGGTTGACCTTTGACCTTTCAGGGTGACCTTTGACCTTTCAATTTGACCTTTGACCTTTCCAGTTTGACCTTTGACCTTTCAATTTGACCTTTGACCTTTCAATTTGACCTTTGACCTTTCGGTTTGACCTTTGACCTTTCAGGTTGACCTTTGACCTTTTGATTTGACCTTTGACCTTTTGGGTTGACCTTTGACCTTTTGGGGTGACCTTTGACCTTTTGGTTTGACCTTTGACCTTTCCAGTTTGACCTTAGACCTTTTCGTTTGACCTTTGACCTTTCCAATTTGACCTTTGACCTTTTGGTTTGACCTTTGACCTTTCGGTCTGACCTTTGACCTTTTGGGTTTACTTTTGACCTTTTGGGGTGACCTTTGACCTTTCAATTTGACCTTTGACCTTCCCAATTTGACCTTTGACCTTTTGGGTTGACCTTTGACCTTTTGGGTTGACCTTTGACCTTTCAAGTTTGACCTTTGACCTTTCCAGTTTGAACTTGACCTTTCACTCTGACCTTTGACCTTTCCAGTTTGACCTTTGACCTTCCCAGTTTGACCCTTGACCTTTCCAGTTTGACCCTTGACCTTTCCAGTTTGACGTTTGAAATTCCCGGGGGCTCTGCAGGGGCCTTGGGGCCGGGCCCCCGGGAGTTC